>NW_019154111.1:27778252-27944807 GCF_002288905.1 Enhydra lutris kenyoni
TATTTTGGGGCGCTTGGGTGGCTCAGTGGGTTAAGCCGCTGCCTTCGGCTCAGGTCATGATCTTAGAGTCCTGGGATCGAGCCCCACATCGGGCTCTCTGCTCGGCAGGGAGCCTGCTTCCTCCTCTCTCTCTGCCTGCCTCTCTGCCTGCTTGTGATCTCTCTGTCAAATAAATAAATAAAAATCTTAAAAAAAAAATAAAATCTTCAGTTTTCTGCATAGTACAGTAAGTGCTTGATAATTCCACCTTATCAACAGGAATTGTGGCAGGGTTCCTCATCCTGTACGTAATCTGTAAATAACTTTCCGTTGAAATAATAATGTAAGAGTTGGAGACAGTTTTGATATCACTCATACTTAAGTGTGGAATGCATTTGAAGTGCTTGTTTCAATATGGTTGATGATTCTGGGGGGATCTTGGAGATTCACTGAGCCTGAAGCAATATAATATGTCACAGTATATGAATGTTAATACTCCTAGCTTCTCTGTCTGCTTCCCCTGTTTAAGTCCCATTCCTGTTATTTAGTCTTTGTTGTACAGAGACTAACCTACCTCTCAGAGGAGAAGGATCAGCCTAAAGTGGACATGAACACCTCTGTGTGGGTGAACTTGTTGGTAGGCACCATTTTTTAGGCCTAGAAGCTAGTCTCATTGGTCCATTTGGTCTTACATCTTGCTCTTTAAAAAACTCCCACTGACTGGAGTAGACATGATCCCTTTTATTGTCACACAACATTGGAGATGGTAACTAAGGAGCAGGGATTGAAGCCTGTTCTAGCTAGTACAGAAGTTATGTCCTTTCCATAGAACCAAACAGGATTTGACTTACTTTCCTGATTGAGGATTATCCAGATTCAGTTTGGGTTTTACATTATTGTTACTTTGTCACCTGGAAGAGATACATGGTTCCGCTGGTGTTGGTTTTCAGGATACACACTCAAGAACAGTATAGGGCATAGCCTGTCCAGAGTGTACCTGAAGTTCTATAGCCAGTAGTGGTTCTGGGGTGACAATACTGATACCTCCAAGCTGTTTGTTCTTGGCCTCACTTGACATATTGATCTAAGTCCTCATCCAGTTGTGTGACGTGATGACATCAGTGCTTATCACCATTAAACCTCTTCTGTTGCTCCTCCCTACAAAGTTTTTAAGGAGTCGGAAGTCCCCAAAATAGAGATGGCTATTTTTCAAAAGGACTTTGATCTCACCACCGTATTTTTCTCTATCTGCATTTATATGGTTTGGGATCTTCACTAAGCAACAATAATGACTTCACAGCATTTGTAAAATATGAGACACACTCATTTTATAAAATTCAGAGAATGTAGAAAAACAAAGAAGACAGTTACAAATCATCTCTAAATCATCATACCTGCCAGAAATAAAATATTATCACTTGTGGAGTATTGTGCAAATTTATGAGTAGAAGAATGAATGAGTGGATAGGTAGGTTGGTGTGAATAAATTTAAAATAATGTGTTCATGCTGTACATGCTGTTTTAGAATCTAAAGCATTACATTTAATGGAATGAAACTGGAGGGATTTTTGAATTTCTGAGTAATTTTTTTCATCATGTAAGACTGATGAGTCACAGACCTATACCCCTGAAGCAAATAATACATTATTTGTTAATTATAAAATTTTTTTAAATAAAAAAAAAAAAAAGATTCAAGAAAATTAAAAAAAATTAATATCTAGAATAACACCTTCAAGGTAAGAGAAAGAGTTAAGAACCATTAGGAGGTTGGGGTCATCATGGTACTGCTGTAATGCAACCATCAGAACAGCTGGAATGAAAAATACTGAAAATACAAAGTTTGTATGAAGATATGGAACAACCAGAAGTATTATACACTCTGGGTGGGAACGTAAAGTGATAGAGGCCCTGAGGAAATTGTTTCTCATAAAAATAAGATCTTAGGACCCCAGTAATCCACTGACATTTACTTCCTAGCATTGAAACCTCAGGTCTACAAAAAGATTTGTGAATTTAATAAATACTTAGAAACAATTTCCACAAACAAAATGTGGGATATACATACAACAGAATTGTATCCATTGATAAAAGGACTATAAAGATACATAACATGGATGACTCTTGTAGACATTACATTAAGCAAAGAAGGCAGACACAAAAACACACGTATTACATGAATCCATTTATATTATGTGTAAGAGCAGGTAAACTGTCTTTGGTGCTGGAAATCAGAAGTGGTTGCCTATGAGATGGTTGGAGGATAGGCTGAAAAGGGAACTTTCTACAATGACATCTGTGTTCTGTATTTTTATTGGGGTATTGGTTAAATGAACATATGTGTTTGTCAAAACCCATCAAACTGTACACTTAAGATCTGTGTACTTTATTATGTATAAGTATACCTCAACTTGAGAATTGCTTAAACAAACTAAATTTAAGCATCTTACATATTATGGATTGTCTTCCCGTAAAAAAAAATGAGAAGAATGAACAAACTGGTGTTTCCTCCCACCGCGCCTTATGTTGCTTGAATTCATTTTTCTTTTTTCAGGTTTTACAGAATTCATACTCAGATTTGCAGTCATAATCCCCTAGTTGTTTAGTCTTAGTTCTATATTTAAATAGATTCTGTGCTTGCCACGGGTCCTTTTGCCACAGTTTTTCCATTTCTAAATTCTTTATTTTGATTCATCTCTTGTTTATCCAGATTTCATGGTCAAGTAGTTTTTTTGGTTTGTTTATTCTAAAGGAATACTCATGGATTATGTATTTCCTGAGTTTTTAAATGTTTGCAAATGCCTGTGTTTTGCTTTTGTGCTTGAACCACAAATTAACTGTATTTAATAATACAAAATTCTTGGGACATGTTTCTTTTTTTAAACACATGGCCTCATTATCTCCTGACATTGAACATTATTATGAAGATGTCTGTAGTCACCCTAGTTATGTGGTCTCTCTCCCTCTAGTAGATGGCTTGCTTTTTACACTTGATGTCTGAAGTATTTTTATTCTTCTGTTCAACAACTTAAGCTATTGCTTCAATTCTTTTGTATTATGTATAAATTGTCCCTAGCAGGAGAACGCCCTTTTGATCTGTAGTTTTGGTTCTCCCTTTATTTTGGAGAATTTGGTGTGTTCTAATTCTTTGTACTCCAGTTTTGTTTTGTTTTGTTTTAAAATTTTTAATTCCAGTTTAATTAATGTACAGTGCTGTATTATTTTCAGGTACAAAATACAGTGAATCAACAACTCTATACATCACACAGTGCTCATCACAAGAAGTACTCTTTAATTCCCATCACCTGTTTCACCCATCCCCCACTGACCTCCCCTCTGGTGACCACCAGTTTGTTCTTTGTATCTAAGAGTCTGGGTATTTTTTTGTATCTTTTTGTTTGTTTTGTTTCTTAAATTCCATATATGAGTGAAATCATATGGTATTTGTCTTTCTTGGACTTTATTTTACTTAGCATAATACCCTCTAATTCCATCCATGCTGTTGCACATGGCAAGATTTCTTTCTTTTTTTTTTTTTCTTTTTTTTTAGAACTGAGTAATATTCCATTGTATGTATATACCACATCTTCTTTATCCATTCATCTATAGATGGATCCTTGGGTTGGTTCCAAAATGTGGTTATTGTAAGCAATGCTGCAGTAAACATAAGGGTGCATATATCTTTTCAGATTAGTGTTTTCATATTCTTTGGGTAAATATCCAGTAGTGGAAAGACTAGATTATATGATAATTCTATTTTTTATTTTTTAAGGAAACTCCTTGCTGTTTTTGTGTGTGGGTGGGTTTTTTGTTTGTTTGTTTGTTTTTTACAGTGGTTGCATCAGTCTGCATTCTCACCAACAGTACATGGTGGTTCCTTTTTTTTTTTTTTTTTTTTTTGGTAGTCCAGTTTTTTAATATGAATGCTGCTTTTCTCTTTCCTGTCTGTGTGTATGCATGTGTTACTTCAGGAACAATAGTCATCCTTACATTTGATTATCTTGGTTCACCATGTGTTACCTTCTCTCTACTTCCCTCAATTTTTTTATCTTTTCCTGCCCCATTCAGCATGATTATCTCTAACATTTACTCTGTGCCATTAGATTTTCTTCTCTTCTACCCTTTGCTATTTCTAATTTGTTTACTAGCTACCTAATGGTGTTTTATTTTCTATGATTCTCCTCATTTCTACTATCTTCTTTCATCTTGGCCTTTTGTTCTACCATCTAGTCTTGGAGTCCTTGTTTTATAGACTTTGTAGTTGTATGAAGTTTTTATAGAATGTGAAACCCTCACCAAAAGTCCTGTTTCTAAGGTGATGTTCCTCACAGTCTTAGTTCCACATCTGATGTTTGGTTGTGAGATCCTTTTCTTGTATTTTTTATTTTATTATAGCTTTTAAATTTTCCTTATTTCATCTCATTTATGCATAATGGAGGACACTCTCCACAGCATCTTTTGTTCCAATCAAGTAGATGTGAATACACCTGATCCTATTTCTTTTTTATCCAGGAATAAATTGTCTCTCAGATCCCTACATACAATTTGAGCACTGGCTAACAGCCTCACTATAGTACTCCTTTTTTTTTAAAAGATTTCATTTATTTATTTGACAGAAAGAGGGAGAGGGAGAAGCAGGCTCCCTGCTGAGCAGGAAGCCCAATGTGGGGCTCCATCCCAGGACCCTGGGATCATGACCCAAGCTCAAGGCAGATGCTCAACGGACTGAGCTGCCCAGGTGCCCTTTTACTCTAGTATTCCTAATCCAAGGGAGCGAGAGTGGGAAGAAGTCAGATGGAGCAGAGTACAGTCTTTGTTGGAGGATCTGGACCTGGGGTAACTAACCTTCCTGGTGTTTCTGGGACTTTCCTAGAGTTAGTATTCAAAATCCCACATCCCGGGGCGCCTGGGTGGCTCAGTGGGTTAGGCCTCTGCCTTCGGCTCAGGTCGTGGTCTCAGGGTCCTGGGATCGAGCCCCGCATCGGGCTCTCTGCTCAGCACTGAGCCTGCTTCCTCCTCTCTCTGCCTGCCTCTCTGCCTACTTGTGATCTCTCTCTCTCTGTCAAATAAATAAAATCTTAAAAAAAAAAAAATCCCACATCCCAGGAAACCCTACTAGTTCCAGGCATGCTGGGATGGTTGGTCACCCTATTGGGATATTCTCTTTTGTATGCATTTTTAAATGACCTAGGCCTGTGCCCGCTCTGTGTAACCATGGCTGGTTCATTGCGACCCACACTCTGCTTCGTATCCTGGAATGTGGCCAGCCTGGGGCACCCAGGGAAGTGCAGGATTCTTGTGCCAAGCATTTTTTTTTTCCTCCATAGGACTGCCAGTTCAGCTTCTCTCCAGGTGAGAATATTTAAGTGAAAATGCTCATTCTTTTTCCTCATTACCTCTTCTCCAGCAGGATAACATGGGGCAGGACTCAGGGCTATCATGTGGCAGTCTTGTTTCTTGCAGTGGTCCGTTTCAAAAGATGGCGCATACCTAGTTTCCTTCCTTTGTTTGTTCACTTTAAAAAGATGTTTAAAATTTCCCATTAGCCATTTGAGGAAGTACTTGTAGTAATCCTGTTTGATTATTGTTACCTAGTCCATTATAAAACTTCGGTTCTCTCAGTTGGCCACATGATTTATCCTCATCTCTTCTTTCTCCTTCTCCCTTCCTGCCCCCAGATACACACATGAAACAACTTCTCTCGCTCCCTCCCTCTCTTTCCCTGACCCCTTGACATATGCAAGTGAAAATATTAGGCCCTTTAAGTAAAAAAAAATAAATATTTGAGAGGGAGCTCAGAACCCAAACCCAATCAAAAGCACAATAGATGAGCCCATGAATTGAAAATGTGCTCCTTTATTGCAGGATTTATAAATTTAGATGCTATCATTGAAACTTCTATTTCTAGGGATTGCTTCACACTGAGCACTTTAACACTGAAACATTAATGTTGATGTGGGTTTAATGTTGAGCTTACTCATTCTCTTTAAAGATTTAATTTTTTTTTTTAAGTGTAAAGAAGTTTATGATTCCCCCAACAGTGGAGTAGTGGCTCAGATTTCCCAGGACTGTATTTTTGAGGCAATGAACATTGGGAACCAGTGGCACCTAACTGTCCCTGTCCTCCCCAGAGCTGCTTTAATAATCTCGTGACCACAAGAGCTGATCAAGCAGTCATAACCCATAAAGTCCAGACAAAAGAAGTCCCGTCTTCACTGATAGAGTCAGAAAAATAGCCCTTTGCTGTGATTGATACATCCTACAAGAGGGTCAGTCTTGAAGTTTTGACTGAAGATGAGAAAGCATTGCGAGTAAATTTCAAAAAGAAACTTAAGGCACACCTTGAAAAGTACTGCTGAATTCAATAGCAGGATGTAGCACGTGCATTTACCTCTACCCTCCCACAAGTGTTTTTTTGTTTGGCTTTCTTTTGTTTGAAGGAATGGGATTGAGATTATTAAAAAATCCATTTATAAACTAGTAGTTTTGTGCTTTCTCAGCATTTTCTTTAAGCCTCAAACAATAGGTAACAAGAGAAATGATCATTTTTATATTTGCTTTCATTAGCCCATTTTTTTCTAGTCTAGGAAGATAAAGAAGTTTGGCCTATTTTAGAATTTTGTTGTATTTGTCTGTCTGTATATTATATTTCTTCTGGAATTGTTTGCCTTTTATTGAGCTTACCAGAAATAAATGCATATAAAAATTGGGGAAAAATTTTAAAATATACCTCTATATCTTCTTGGATTGTTTACTCAGATTTATGACTGCTGAAAAAAACAGATGCATTTAGTAACTGAAGTTACAAACAATTCTGATGAGTTTTATTTTACTTACATTGGTGAGCTGAATAAATGAGTGCTATAACAATTCACTTCTTCTTTCCTTTGGGGATATTGTAAGAAAGATGTTTTCCTCTTGGAGATTAGAATGTTTTCTCCTCATAGAAAGCAAAATATATTGGAGAAAATTATTCAGCTGATACTTAAATGTTCATTTTAAACTGTGAATAAAAGGCAATACATTTATTTTACATTACTTGCATACACTCTCTACCCATCCTCCCCCCTTTTTAGATGAGAGTGAGGCATTGGAGGGGAATGAGACCATAAAGTCAATCATGTAGGCTCACAAGGTATTACTGGAAATACAATCTAGTCTACCTCCAGCCACTTCTGGACTTGCTGTTTTATATGGTGTTCACATACTAGGCAGGAATCTGACTGCAACACAATATCATGTAGTGAGGAATTCAGAATAACACCGATCTTTCCAGAGTACTTTTGTGCCTTGCCATGAATACCAAAATACCAAAAGACTCTTTTTAAAAGTAAAGCAAGCATCCCCCCAAATGGAAACCAAGAACAGCCTTCATGTGAGACCTCACTGTAGTAATCTGTGAAAGATTTGTTCTAAAAAATTAGCTTAGTTGCATAAATAATATCTTAATTATATGTGATGTTTATAGCCCTTCCCTTGGGATTTCCAGTTTAAGGCAAGCGACCCCTTAAACCTAGTTAGTTATCAACTATTTTGGCTGAAGATGGTATAGTACTTCCAGTTTCTCTGTTTGAGAATATATTTTTGTACACTTTCTTCCTAAATATTTCATAATTTTAATGCAGTCAAGATTTGGTCAGAATAGCAAAATACTAACTTTTCCTCCCAAGATGATGTACACATTGTCACCCATCACACTTTTCTTGCTGTCTTTTTTTTTTTTTTAAGCTTGCTATGACCTACTTAAAGGTCTTATGACAAGATTAAAACTCCTGGTGAATTTCTTGCTGCAGACTGCAGTGAATTCACCATTTATGCTTGTGTTTTCCAGTCTTGTTCCTATGGAGATAATGGCCAGCCTTGTCATGCAAACCCACTGCCTTCTTTTTTTGGTAGACATGCTTTTTGTTGTGCATCTCAGGAAGGAATGCCATTTGATTCAGTTGATTTGAGTTTTTAATGGCCACCATACCTATCTCTTGGCGTCTTGGCAGGAGACATTTTAATAAGATGTTCACCTCAACTTAATTCTGATTTGTTGGTATCTCCCTTCTAAGTCTGTATTTTTCAAAGGTTAATCTAATAGTTTCACAAATGTTCTTGGAGTGAAGTAAGAAATTGCCCTGTAGCAATGAAATTAATTTGAAGAAGCTTGAAATGATGAACTACACAGAGCAAGCTCTCTTTGAAAAGAAGTCCATCCATTAGTTACAGCTCAGGATAAGCAAAGGGGGAGGATGAGGTGTGAGGAAGAGGTTCTGACTTGATTATAGGTTAGCAAGCAGTGCACACAATGGGAGGTTACGTGTGCTTTTTGAAAAGTTTGTAGAAAGATGTCATCCATTTTTAACAATATAAAGCTTATATGAAGGCCAAATGACAAGAGAAGAAAGGAAGATGGAAGGGAGGCAAGGAGGGAGAGAGCCATGAACAAGAGAGTGGAATTAAGCTTTCCTAAAGAGAAACCATTTGTCAGGCTATTTATTTATTTATTTATTTGCGAGAGAGTGAGAGCAAGAGATATCACAGAGAAAGAGGGAGAAGCAGATGTGCCACTGAGCAGGGAGCCCAATGCAGTGTTCAGTCCTGGGACCCTGAGATCGTGACCTGAGCTAAAGGGAGGTGCTTAACCCACAGAGCCACCCAGGCCCCCCATCCCACTTTCAGTAGGTGAGAGAGAGGTGCTCCAGCTCCACGGATTCCAGCAGACAAGAAAGGGAGTCAATTGACTGTTTGCAGGATGACCCCCTCCTTGGGTCAGCAGTGAATTGGGTGAAGGGCACCCTTGCTTGCTAGGATCTGTTGAGGACAGAATATTTGTGTTCTCCCCCAATTTCATATATTGATATCTAACGCCACTGGGATGGTGTTTGGAAGTGGGGACTTTGGGGGTAATTAGGTCAGGAGGGTGGAGCCCTCATGAATGCCACCAGTGCCCTTATAAGAAGAGAACCGAGAGCTGAGAGCCAGCTTGCTCTCTTTCTGCCATGTGAGGGTGCAATGAGAAGTCGATGGTGCGCAGCCTGGAAGAGAGCTGTCACCAGAACCTAACCATGCTGGCACCCCGATCTCCGACTTCCAGCCTCCAGAACTCTGAGAAGTAAAATTTTGTTGTCTAAAGCCACTCAGTCCATAGCAGCCCGAACTGGGACAGGAGCTGAACCTGCCCCTCTTTTCAGCAGCTTTGAATCCAGGGTCATCCTTGCGTGGCTTTCATGGTTGCTGGCATCTCCTATTTTATGTCATAATTGCTGGTAGGTCATGGCCATGGTTGTGTAATGTCTCTGCTATTTGTACAATGTTCCTGCTCTTTCCACCTCTGCTCTGTTCTGGTTTGGTGACACTAACTGAAGGGGACAGACAGGCATGGGTTCCCCATGATGAACTGCCTGTCACAAGAGAATAGAAGCCAGTAACTTCTCCCTTAAAGTGCTCCAACCCTTGCCCAACATTGCACCCCTGAGTATTTGCGTGGTATGTGGCCGTTATTCTTAGTGACATGTGGCGGCTCCCCCAAACTCAAACTAGCTAAAAATGTTCATCACCCTGAGAAATCTGAGGTGCTGACTGTTGCTGGAGCAGCTGCTGGCTCCAGGAGTTCATTGTACGAGCAGAGCGTTCTTCATCCCTCTGCGAAGGTTTCTTTTCTAGCAAGTTCTGTCTGTGTGGCTCAAGCCTTTCACATCTCTTAGAGCTCAGAGTCCCAAAAGATGAAAGCTCTCCTTTCTCATCAGCTCTGGCTGAAGTTGGAAGGAAGAATCTGCTAGACTTTCCTTAGTGCCTGGCTAGACGGGGTGTAAAATGTGAGGGGCCTTTCCCCTCCCAAGGTACAGGGATTGAGTAAAATGGGTAGAAAAGATAAAAGCACACTGCACAGTGTCAGTCCACCTTGTTAGTGTTTCATGATTTTTGTGGTTTCAGAGTGATCTTAGAAAACACTTAGAAACTATGAATCCATTCTTTGGCTGCATTAATGGAGGCAGCATTAACATAGCCTAGTGGATTTTGTGTGGTTGGCTTTGAACAGGGATTGTATTTGTACAGCTGGTTTCCTGTGTCTCAGATTTGATCATTCACTGTTCAGACTCATTCTGGGCTTGCCTCCCAGCCTACTCGATGTTGGTGTGTGTTCTCTTTAGGACACAGATACCTGGAACTTGCTGTTTCATGACCAAATGCTAACTTGGGCTTAAAAGGGCCCCTCTTCTGCTTTCTGCAAAACCAAAATCTTGGTCCTGTCTCTTGGTCTGTATGAATCTGAAGCCAGCACTTGAAATAGACACATGACATGCCAATAGCAAAGTTGTTGACACCACTGAAGTTTTTCCTGCAAAGGTAGTGGTCTCCCAGTCAGCTGCTTTGCTTATGTTATGAAAGCAAATTCTACAAGTCATTTTGAACCAGAAAGTGAAATTTTAGACATTCAGATCTTTTTTGAACATTTCCAGCTACTTGATTATTATGAATGTTTGGAAAAACAGTGAATCATGACACTGTTTAGTTTGGGCCATATTTCCTAAAAATCATTTCTGTGATGCTCTGGTCGTTTACCCTCGTACTTTGAGGGATTAAATGGGATCACATTGGTTCGTAATCGTATCTCCTGTCAACATAAGCAAACGAACTACCCAGTTAGTACAGTTACTATGTCCATTAGCAGTGCTGTCTGTTGGAATTAACGAATTTCCACGTGAAGTTCAAGAATGACTGTTGGCTGACATTTTTAGATTATCCAAATGAAAGTGACAGGTTCTGTCCTTCGTGTTAGCACAGAAGTTCAAGGGTTAGCAACAGTTCTCCTCCAATGTCAATTTGACTTTGCACAAGATGCTGCAGACACCAAGTGCTGGTCCTGTGCTGAAAATGAATGATGACATTTTATGAATTATTTTTCCCGATTTATTTTTGTCCCTGGAGGCCGCTTAGGATTTTCATTTTTACAAAGCAGATTCATATGCAGGACCTATCTGTGAAAGAAGTGGTTTTGTGTTGCATAATCTGAGAGGTCCGAAGGCTGTTCGTCCTCCTGGGGTCACCTGGTGAGTCAGATGTGCTGGGGTGGGAGGGTAGACGTATAATCTTCCCCCAAAAGCTTGTAGCTGCAATGATTATGCTCCCTGAGACTGGCCATTTAGCCTTTCTGCATGGGCACATTCATAACGATTAGCTTATCAGATTAGCTTCAGATCTCGTGGGCCCCAGTGTTGGGACACAGTACAAGGGAATGAGCAGGCACAATTACAAGCTGGTGCCACCAGCTCAGTGATAGATTCTTCAAGGGCAGCTGGAAGGAGCGAGATGCCAAAAGACAAAGAAGGGAAAGCTCAGAATGTACCTTGCTTATACTGTTAACATTGTAGGATCAGCCCTGCTGGGTATCTGATGTACATTCTAGGTATTCGGTTGAAAAATCTTAGCCCTGGCATTATTATTTTTAAAACAATTAGAAGTCTGAAAAAAAAAAATCACAAGCCCATGGGACAGAATTGTAGTAAGATTCAGTGTGGGATGTGTGTCCTCTGTGCTGAGAGAGGAAGGGACTAAAGGGAGGCAGGGAGGCAGTTAAAGCCTTTTTGTGTCAGACCGCAGAGCACTGCTGTGACTAGCTGTGCAGAGGATGATCGGAGGTGTTCATTCTTTGCGGAGTTTCCATTTCACTTCATCTAGGTTCTTTCAGAAAGCTTTCCTTCTGGGTTGAAATTGCTCCCATTGATTTTAGCCATGGGATGATTCTTTAAAGATTTTTTTTTTTTTTTTTTAATTTGTCAGAGAGAGAGGGAGAGAGAGCAAGCACAGGCAGACAGAATGGTAGGCAGAGACAGAGGGAGAAGCAGGCTCCCCGCCAAGCAAGGAGCCTGATGTGGGACTCGATCCCAGGACGCTGGGATCATGACCTGAGCCGAAGGCAGCTGCTTAACCAACTGAGCCACCCAGGCGTCCCGGGATGATTCTTTAAATGAAGAGGTTAAGTCGATCTTTTTAAGGTATTATTGGGCAATTATAAGCCAGCTGGTGACTTCTGCCGAGATCATGCCAGTGAGATGAGGTAGTTTTATGCTGGGAGCAGGGGGGTGGGAGTTTTCAAACAAGTACGGATGGGTCCTTCTGATGCAGGCGCTCAGCCTCCACTCTGCCAATGAAATGCTTTTGCTCTTGGGAAAGTTCTGTGTTTCCGTAGAGGTTTGTGAAGATGTTGGAACCTGTTTCTTATTTTTGCTGCCACCTTCTTAGCCTAAGAGTCAGCCCTTGGAGAGCTTGGACTTGGAACATACTCCTATGTTTGGACCTTCTTCAAGTTAATCTTTAAGAAATTTGATGTGCTAATTCTACCGCCTTTTTTCCCCTTCTGGGATCTGTACTTTATGCTCTAATGAGACTTACCTACATGTGGGTTCCTAAGTGGCTTGCTCTTTTTTTCCCTTTCTCTCTACAATCCATTTCATCAGTTAAAACTCAAGTCAGGTGTTGTGTTTCTTCTAGAGGCTTTATCCTCCATCTCCTGGATTTGTCAGTAAGCCTCTTGTCCTTACTGCTTGGTATACACCTTAATGGCATCCTCCTCAGACTGCATCGTCACTGTTGTGCTACACGTGTCCTTCTCCTCCCTAGACCGTGAGTTTGGAGAAAGTACTGTGATTTACTGACCTGTGTCTCAACCTCTCAGCCTGGCACTCAGGCGCTTAAGAAATGACTGTTCAGGGGCACCTGGGTGGCTCAGTCATTAAGCGTCTGTCTTCAGCTCAGGTCCTGATCTCAGGGTCTTTGGATTGAGCCCTGTGTCAGGATCCCTGCTCAATGGGGAGCCTGTTTCTCCCTCTCCCTCTGCTGCTCCCCTGCTTGTGCTCTCTTTGTGTCTGTCTCTCTGTCAAATACATAAAATCTTAAAAAAAAAAAAAAAAAAAGAAAAAAAGAAATGACTGTTGAAGGGCATTTGGGTGTGGTGAAGGGAGTCAAATTACCCTTTAAAAAAAAATCGAGGTTTTTAATTTTATTTATCTTTTATTTTTTTCGTTTTCCCTCCCTTCCCGAGCGTATGTGTCTATGGCCCCCTAAATGCAAAACTCTTTGGTCTAGTGCACGTTCCCAGCTTATGAGTGTCCTGTTTTTTTAAAGTGCATTTAGTCTTCTGCTTTGATCAAAACACCAACAGCCACACGAGCTGGACTTAGTTTATTATTTGCCTATCAATTTGGTAGAAATTAGTTTCTCTTTAGTCAATAGAATCCATAAAGACACGGGTAAAGAAAAGTAGCTTGCCTGTGTACAAGGTTACTGTGTCTGTGTTTAAGGATCTGGCACTTTAGAACTCTATGAAAGCATCAGGGTTTCCAGCATATTTGTGGGTTGAATTATCTTACTATTTTCAACAGTTGCCCCCAAGTTATAAAGTGCCTGTGAGCAGCACATGAATCCATCCAAGCTCATCCTGTTCTCTGCAGGTGCAGCTGAGCTACTTTGGCCATGAAACGCTAACCTGAGCAACACTGTTTCCAGCTAGAGCCCATCTCCCTGCTTCATCCACTTGGGATCTTTTGGACTCTTTCATTGGAACTCTTGTTGCATTTCTCATATCAATTCAAAGTGCTGTTGAATTGTGATAACTGGGAGAGTCCTAGCCAAAGGAGTTGGGTTCTAGAGCAGAGGCGGGAACCCTATTGTGTAAATGGCGGGATGGTACATATTGGAGACTCTGGGTGCCCCAGAGTCTCTGTTGCAGCAAGTTCGCTCTGCCAAGCAGACATACACAGTGTGACCATCAATGAGTGTGGTTGTGGTCCAAACAAAGTTGACGGATGCTGAGTTTTGAACTTCTTGAAATTTTCACGTGTCACAAATTTAAGCTCTTTTTTTTAGATTTTATACTAAGCATTGACAAATGTAAAAACCATCCTAACCTCATAGGCTTACAGAAACAAGTGACAGGCTGGATATGACTGGTGGCGCCTCTTTTGTTGACCCTTGTTCTAGGGGACACTTGTAAAGGTGGTAATGGGGCCTCATGAAGCAGCCCCTGTGTGTTAGATAACATACTCTGTGTTAGACAAGGTTCCGGGAACTTAAAGTTTGGTTGGGAAGACTGATACTTGTGCACATACAGGGGTGAGTATGGTGAGGGGTTTGCTCTGGGTATAATGGGGATACCAAGGCAGGGCACTGAGCCTTATGGGTGGGGAGATAGCTGTGTGCATAGGACTAAGCAGGGAAGGCTGCCTGGTGGAGGTGAATTTGAATTTAAAATGATTTAGAATAAACCAAGCAGGGAATGAAGCCAAAGGCTGCTCCCAGTGGAAGGACTCACAATGAGACAGTGGGAATTACGAAACAGCCTCATGAGTGGGAGGAACTCAGGATCTGGTATTGCTGATACAATTAAAAGATGATGAGGGAGGAGGTCCCCAAATAAAGCAGGTATGAGCTACACCACAAAGGATGTGAACTCTGTCTCAGCAGTTGCGGGCTTGGGCACTGAAGGGCTGTTACCTGGAAGAGACCCAGCCACCTGCAGTGGGTCGTGCTGACACCTGCATGGAGGGAGAATCCGAGAGGCCGAGACAAGGAGATTGAAGGTGGCTGAAGGAGGAGTCTGTCATAGTGCTGGAGTGCATTACCCTCTCCATGTCTGCTCTGATAACTAAGCACTTTGAACTAAGATGGAAAGGCCAAGAAATACCCCCAAATAGCTCAAAGAAACAGTGTGGTCCTAGCATCCACAATATAGATCAGAAGCCAGGAGTCTGTGTTTATTGCCTGTCCTCAGCCAGGGGGGTCCCTGAGCTGTTAGGGATTTCATGTGCATGGAGTAGAGCGGACTGGAAAGTTCAATCAGAGTTAAGGGAACTCAGTGGAAAGAAGGTAGAAACGGCCTTTTTTATCCATCCCCCATCCCCAGCCCCCAGCACTGTGCCCGCATATGGGAGGTGCTGAGTGGACGTTGAGGATTTGGCTTATATCAGCATCTGGAAGCCATCTGTACTGTCAGCACTGTCACTGAGTACTTTAGGTGGGCCTCGAACATTTCTCTTGATTAGTGCTTTCGCAGTGACCAGCTGTGTTATGCAAACCAAGTTTCTAAACTTGGAAATTTGGTTATTTTGTAAATGTATTTAGTAGCATGAAATAATGAGGAAGGAGTTATATCACTTTGCTAATTTTGTGAACGATTTTGTATCACTTGGCTAATTTTCCATCATACGCGGCTAAGTACAACAGGTCTTGGGAGCAGCACTGCTCATGATAGCCCAGCCTATGGAAACAACCAGTGCCTGTCAAGGAACAGGAGAGAAGAAATTATGTTATTTTGAGCAGAGGATGACATGGTCTAAGTTTTAGAAGAGTCATTCTGGCTGCCAGGTGGAGAATTGACTGAAAGCCAAGGTTATGGAAACAGGAAGAGCTTTGGGAGTCAGTTGCAGTAATCCAGGTTAGCGATGATGGTGTTTTGACTGGGCTGGTATTACTGGAGAGGGAAGAGGTGGCAGGAATCCAGACGTACTTCACAAATAGGTGACAGGGATTTACTGGTGGGTTGGTTAATGATGTAAGAGAAAAGAGGCAAGGGTGTCTCCTGGGTTTTAGACCTGAGCAGCTAGAAGGGGAAGTGCACTTCCGGAGACACACGGCTGGGAGTGGAACAGGGTTGAGACTGGGAACTTGGGTTGGGTGGGGAAAGGAGATTAGGAGTTCAGTTTAATGGAGGTATCAAGGGAAAAGTCTCAACAAGACAGATCCACTTGGGAATCCTCAGCATTTAGATGATATTGAAGGTCAGCAGGCTGAGAGAGACTTCTTGTGACACCTGAATTATTTACTCATTAAGTTTTAGGGCACATTGATTATCTTTATGAAGCCATTTTATTAGAAAATTGAAAATGTCGTGTCCTTGATCATGTCTTTTCGAAGATACATAGTCTTTCTTGAAAAGCAAGTCAAGGTTAACCAACATGTTCATGATAAATCTCGTCTTGCCTCTGAAGAGCATAAACAAAGCAGTTTAGGAAGAAAAGCTATTGATCAGCAAATGACTGACAAAGCAAGGGAAAGAGACCCTTTGCAATACTGGCATCACTTGGTCTCCTGGCTAGAAATTAGCAACATTAAATATCAGAGTTTTATTTTTTTAATGACACGAAGAGAGCTGGACTGTAGATTAAAGAGGAAGTCTGACTTTGAGAATTATTTCTGTTAGTTCCTGAGAGACATAGTATGAATTGGTAAGTTGAAGATTTTCCTTGCAGATGTTGGAGTTGCAGAGATGATGTGGTCTAAGTTCTGCACCATCACCATTCAGGGCATGGAGTATGAAATGCCTATCTCTCTCTCATTAGTATTCTAGTGGGTGGATTCCAAGAACAGAGTTTAGGGAAGAAAAAAAAATATCCTTCACCATCACCGATTTTAAACATCATAGAAAGCACAATACCCTAAAACCTCTCCTTTCTGATTCAGAAGGTGTGATGCTGTCTGATACCGTCCTTTCTTACTGAGCTGTTGTCCCAGGAGAAGCAGATGTCATATCTCTGAGCAGGAGTGTAACTTGGCCCCATTGCTTGGCCTGGTTTTATCGGATGCTCTTTAGAACTTGAATGGAAGTAAATGCCAAATCTTCAAGGGGGGAACACAGAAGGCTTGCCGAAGTTCTCTGCATGGACTCTGCTCCAAGTGCATCTCCTAGGGTCAGTGCTGCCACTTATGCATTTCCCTCGGCTTCCCATAGCAGCTGTGGACATCCTGTTGTGAAGGCTGCTGAGAGAAGCCTTCTGTTGGGTAGAAGCAGTGTGCAGACTTCTGGTTTCCTGTGCTTAGTAGGAATTTGCATCCAATCAATCACAGAGGTTAGAAATGGAGGAAATAAGCATTTGGTCAGGGACCGTCTCTTGACATGACCTGCCCTGTCCAGTGAGTATAGCGGTGGCAGTGGCACG
The DNA here is from genome assembly GCF_002288905.1 of Enhydra lutris kenyoni. Classification (NCBI taxonomy): domain Eukaryota; kingdom Metazoa; phylum Chordata; class Mammalia; order Carnivora; family Mustelidae; genus Enhydra; species Enhydra lutris. Next base: position 27,795,151 of record NW_019154111.1, read on the forward strand.
CGTGCTGGTCGCCAGCCATGCCTGTCACTGTGGTGTTCAGCGATTCTGTCCTCACCTAACCTAATGGGGCACATACTGTCTTATCCCAGTTTCACAGTTGGAGGAAACTCACCAAAGCAAGGGTCACACCTTACTTGAGGGCACGTGGTTTGTAGGTAGCAGACATGGGTTTGGAGCCACCCCCCCAACCCCGTGCAGATGTACAGGTGATTCTCCTTGCCACCGTTGTGGCAGCTGTTCCCCTCCTGAGGAGCGCTGATGACCACTGGGACGTCCATTAGCCAGATGGGGATTTGGATCCTCCTGGGTAGGGCTCTCAAGCTTCCTGGCTTGTCTGGGCCCAGCCTTCCTCCTCTGCAGAGGACAGATGACAATACCTGCTGCGGAGAGATGCTGAGAGGGGTCACCATCATACATTTGTGGCTCAGTCCAGAGAGTGGTACCCAGTCTGTGGTAGATGTTTTATAAACACGTACTGAGTGGGTGATTATAATTTGCTAAGCACATGCTGTAGCCTCCTCTGGGAGAAACCCAGGTGGGGACAGAGCAGAGATGCTTGTGAAGAGGGAAAGGGGACATGTTCAGTTCTAAGTGTTCCTTGTGCTGTCGTGATACAAAATGGTGCTAAGTAAAGCATGTCCTCACTGATGGCTGCAGGGCTTTCTCAACTTACAGTTTTGATATTACTTAGGAGCATAAATAATCAAATGCATATTTTACAGACATAGCATTTGGCATGCCCTTAACATGGTGTTGGGCTTTCCGGGCTTGCTTTAGACAGCTCTGTGGTCTGTTGGACACTCTGTTGGGTCAGTAGCCCACCTGGTGTATTTCAACTGGGGAAGCAGAGAGAATGTGCTCTGCAGGACATCTGTAAGAAAGAATTTTGGTCTGAATTTGGAAAAAATTAGAGACAGCCTGAATGCCCATTGATAACTGTTTGCTTCCATAAACGACAGTACTTCCCACTGTGAATCTCAGGCATTATGTTGTTGTAAGGAATTTCCCTAGTATTGTGTTGTTGAATGAAAAAGCAAGTCATGGAGGAACATGTATAAGGTGAGTCCGAATTTGTGGAAACCAAACAAATCAAAGTTTAACGGTAATGGATAAAAACACTGTGTGAGGGGTGCCCGGGTAGATCAGTGGGTTAAGCTTCTCACTGTGGCTCAGGTCATGATCCCAGGGTCCTGGGATTGAGCCCCATGTTGGGCTCCCTGCTCAGCAGGGAGTCTGCATCTCTCTCTCTGCATCCTCCCAGTTGTGCTCTCGCTGTTTCTCTCAAATAAATAAATAAATCTTTAACAAAAAACAAAACACCACAGTATTTTAGAGGGAGAAGGAGAGCAAGGGAGGGAAAGAAAGAAAAAGAGTGAACAAACTGTTAATTGCAGGGAGTGGGGTTGAAAGAAGGCGGCAGGAGAAGAGTAGATGTTCCTTTCTTACTTTAGATGTTTTTGTGTTAATATTTTTTTTTAAAGATTTTATTTATTTATTTGAGAGAGAGACAGTGAGAGAGAGTGCATGAGCAAGGAGAAGGTCAGAGGGAGAAGCAGACTCCCCATGGAGCTGGGAGCCCGATGCGGGACTCGATCCCGAGACTCCGGGATCATGACCTGAGCCGAAGGCAGTTGTCCAACCAACTAAGCCACCCAGGCGTCCCATTGTGTTAATATTTTTTAAAGCAAACATATATTAGTTGATATTCTAAAGATTGATTTAAAAAAAGGAAGAAAAAAGTATTCATCCGGTGTTGTGTTGTTTTGTTTTTGTTTTGTATAGTCCTTTTTGACAGAAAGGAATGGTTTGAGAATCTTACTCCCTGCGCAGTAAGTAAATGAAAAGGCATAGATTTTAAGGAAACTGATAACAGATGGGGGAAGATTAGCTTACTGAGTAGATTTGGGTGCATTTATGGAAATGATGGGATCCTCTGTGGATGACACAAAATGTTTAAACTGACAGATTCACAGAGTGGATTAGCCTAACTTGCCTGTTGGGAGATACTAACCTGTACTGCAAGGGAGTTTTTATTCAGCTTACATTCGAGAACTGTATGAAATGTATGCACTACTTCTTTCCTTTTTTGAGCTACTCAAAAGATAAACAGGATTGATGTTTTCATTTATTTTTCGTTCGTATCTGCCCTCTTCTTCATGTAGGTATAGGTCCTTTGAGAGCCGATATATTTATAACACTTTATATCTCCATGGCTTACCTATATACAACATGGCTAATAACTAACAAGTAATTTTCTGAACAAACAGCATGGATTTGCTGAAGTCCATGCTTTAAAGCTCATGATACTCATTCTGGCAGTTTGCTGATTTTCTTTTTAAGATTTTTATTTATTTATTTGACAGAGATCACAAACAGGCAGAGAGGCAGGCAGAGAGAGAAGGAGGGGAAGCAGGCTCCCTGCCAAGCAGAGAGCCCGATGCGGGGCTTGATCCCAGGACCCTGGGATCATGACCTGAACCGAAGGGAGAGGCTTTAACCCACTGAGACACCCAGGCGCCCCTTTGCTGATTCTTTTTATGCCCAGATCTAAAGGGCTAATTTCTGAACCAAAACAATTGAGAAATCGTATGATGGCTTTGGGCATCACCTTTTGTCTAACACGTGCACATTGGTGTTTGTCTCTCGATCTGGGCAGGACATGATAATGGGTCCATCTCCCAGCCTCACTTGGCCTCCAGCTTAGGTCTAGTTGTGATATTGAGGCTTTGAAATTCAGCTCAGAGTCCATCCAGCCCCAGCTCTGGACTGTCTGCTCCACAGCCTGTGCAGACCTGGTAAGAATGTGATTCTGTATTCTCAGCTTCTCACCTTCTACTGACCTCTCCAGGGAGAGAGGTTGTCTTGAGGGAAGGTGTGAAGGCTAGCTAATTCAGACCCAAATTAGTAACTATACCAGCCTGCCATTTCTCTTCTACTTTGTTATGATTGCAGTGAGCACAGACCTCTTTGCTTTGAAATTTCCAAACTTCATCAGGGAGTCTTCATTCAACATCTCTCTCCATTCATGGGTCTTACCTATATACCAGACAGGCCCTGGGATGTATGCCACCCTCTGACATGCCTTTTTCTTCCTCCTGGAAGAACTCTTCCCCTTCCAATGGTGGGAATGCTTTCTGTATCTTCATGGTTTTTATTTTAGAGCAGTGACTCTGAGTCCTCCAGGTTCTAATTCTTGATATTAAAGGATAGCCTTAGGAGTTTAGAAAACACTTATCCCAGCAAAGCCAAACTCTATCTAGTGAAACCCTTGATTTTCACAGCTATTGACTGGGAAATGAGCAATCTTGTTTGGGAAATAGAAGAGTGAGCATGTCTCCTTTGTTTTGTTGTCTCTTGGAAGCCACGAGCTGCCCCAGTGGGTGGAGGGCTTCGGAGCATAGGAGGTTACTGGGAATGAGAAATACAGATGATAATACGTAAACATACTGTCCAGCCATAGAGCCAAATGCGAATCTGTAAATCCAAGAGATCTCCACCTCCCCCACCCCAAATTTCCTGATGTTAAAACTTAGTCATGACAGTATTCGAAGGTCTGGAAGAAGAAAGTGGGGCTGTAGGGAGAACTGTGTGCTTTTTGATTGTAGGAGCCAATTCTAACTTCTTAAAAACTACACAATTTTATAGGCCCTCGAGTCTTTAGGACTTAAATCTGGAGATAGCATTTGTCTAAAGCCAGGCCCTTGTGATTGGCAGCTGCTGCCCCTTCTTCCTTATGTTTTAGTTCCCTGGCCCTGTTGCCCAGCTTTTGTTCATTTATTACATTTCATTTAAAAATTTTACTTGTAGGGTACAAGTGCCTCTTTGGCATATAGAAGGCAAAACCCATTTCAGCCTAGTTTCTGAACCCTATGATCTTACATAGACGGCGCTTGGGTTTGGGATACTAAAATTTGATCATTTCAGATAAAGACTTCAATAAATGATTGACATCAACTCCTTTTCAAAAACAAATGCAAATTCAGAAATTTGTTTCTCAAGGCCACTAGGTACAAGCTGCAGACTAAATGAAGGGCATCAGGGATTCAAACTGAGATGGTTTTTGGTTCCTTTGTTGTTGTTGCTAAAAACAAACGAAAGGACTACCACGTCTAGGGAATTGTATGAAGCTGAACTTGTTCTCCTTGGGAGTTTGGGATTGATGCACATGAAGTCTCCATCTAGCAGGACCCCACTAGTCTTTGGGAAACTGACAGAATGATCTGTTATTTCTACATATTTCTACATGAACTGAAAAAGTTTCTTAAGGCAGAGAAAGGGAAACAACAGCTTGATGGAGGGATGGGTGGGTACCTTTTAACTTCTCTGTTTTGATGAGATCTTGGTTAATACGTCCCACTTGCCTGTCCTACTTGCCTGTTGCGTTTTGTCAGAATTGGGGCAGCTGGTGGGGAGGAGATAACTGAGAAGCACTGAGGACCTTTTTATATCTGTCACCCAGCTTCAGACCCAGTGTAGGAAAGTTTTTCCCTGTAATGTTTGGTATTTTTAACTGTAGCTCAATTGTAAATTGGACTTTCCTGGCATAGTGTAGATTAGTTCTACATTTATCTCCTAGGGAAACAAAAAAACTACCTTCTTGGACACCCATGTTTTTAAGAACTCAGAGGAAAATGCAGAATTTTGTTAAATTGCATTCTCTAGTAGACAGATCTGCTACTCCAGATTCACTGAAAGGTTTAAAAAAGACACAAACCCATAGTACAGAAAGACCTTGAAACTTAGTAACTGAAAATAACTTCAAGAAGTATCTTAATCTTTTACTGAAACTTCACCCAGCTGTAAGAGCTAGAGTTAGGGGAGATGACAAGGACATTAATTTATATTTACTTATTTACATTTTTGTGTTTGGATTTACAAGTTGATAAGTTCAAAATTTTCGAGCTCATTATTTTGGAGTCTTGATAACCTATAGTTACTTTCCAATTCATTCATTTTTATTTAGAAATAAATACATTATTCATTTATATAAGTTGCTTTTTAAATTTAAGAATTCACTCTATTTACCTATGTTTATTAACGGATAGTAAATTGTCAATGCTTTATAAGGGTTAACTAACATATAGCTGTCACCAGAGGCTAAAACAAGATACCTTTTTTTTAAAAAATTTTATTTATTTATTTATTTGTCATAGAGAGAGAGAGCATACAAGCAGGCAGAGTGGCAGGCAGAGGCAGAGAGAGAAGCAGGCCCCCGCTGAGCAAGAAGCCTGATTAGGGACTCTATCCCAGGACCCTAGGATCATGATCTGAGCTGAAGGCAGCGGCTTAACCAACTGAGCCACCCAGGAGTCCTTAAAACAAGATACTTTTAATTATAGTCACTAATAAAAGAAGAAATAGTCATATCTTCTCACATGTACTTTTCATGGACTTGTAACTGATTCTAGTGTTGCTTAGGAATTTGAGGTCCTAATTCTTCTGATTTTGTTAAATGGAAATACTTTAAATTCCCACACACCAAGGGAAGAACACATTCCACGGTCATTTTAATTTTGTATGTTGAAGTTATTTTGGGCAGTTTGACATTATCTTCCAAAAAATAAATTTTCTATGTTGCTTAAAATTTTTTCCTCTAATCTTATTATATTTGGGCACTTGTTATTTCACTGTGCATTGGCTGGAATATTAAAGGCACTTACTTTGTACGCAAGCCTGAAGGGCATTCACATTGTCAGATTTAGTTCATGACCAGACTTGAGTCACCTCCAGTGATACTCAGAAAAATAAAAACAAATGCAAAATTATCATTCAGACCAAGGAGTTGCAATAGATGGCTTGCTCCTAATTAACATTGTGAAATAAATGACTGGTTTTGGCTCTAACACCAGACCTGTTGTCTGTTTTTGAAGATATTTTGGAAAACTTAGCTAGTTTATTTGGTGAGTTTCACTGTATAAGGGGAAAGAATAAATATTTACAAAGATTTTTAACCCCAGCCAAGCACAGTGACTTCTAAACATTCTTTAAAAAAAAAAAAAAAAAGAGAGAGAGAGAGAGATGTATTTGTGTGAGAGGGATGTGGATGGGTGGGGTATGTTGGGTAGTTTAAAAAAGTTTCTTTTAAATAGGGCAACAATTTGCTAACAAAGAATTCAGATTTCAATTTTTATAGACAACATGTGGGATCAATAGCCAACATTCACAGTAAGAAGAAAGGCTTGGGAAGCAGTTCCTTCATTAGTTGATAAAATTGGAAGAGGCACTATCCCCAGAGAAACTGGTGCCCTCTAAAAACCTTGAGGAAGGATTTAAAAGTTCATTTATAATTGATAAGTGCTGAATTGGTAATGTTCATTTTTATCCAGGTTCCCTGATTTGGCCATTATAGTTTCATGAGTTTTTCCTTAACTTGTCATTAAAATCTCAAAGATAAACTGGCAGCATTTCTTTTTAATATCTTTTAATTTTAAAAATAGTAATTGAGGGGGAACAGAAAGGGTTCATAGAGAATTTATAAAGTGGAAATAATAAGGTTAGATGAATTTCTTGGATAAAAAGAGCCACACGAATACCGGGTTGGCAAGTACTCTATAATAAAATGCTGTGATCACGCCTATAAGGCTCTTCTGACCATACCACTTTGCAAATCTAAAGGGTTTCCAGGCTGGCCACCCATCAGATCCTTGCCTACACCGGTGTGCATTCTCTCAGCTCCCACTGGTCAGGTAGCTGTTGTGTCTGCGCTGGGTATTGGGGTGGGAGTGGATTGAGAGAGAGAGAGGTGTTCTTAATGTGAGTACGTGATGAGTGTAATGTAAGGGAAGTGATGAAAGGAAGAAGAGCAAGATGTATTCATAATTATGCAGTTTGTGCTGGGGGCACTGAGCGATGTAGCTGGATCACCAGGTCGTGGCAGGGTGAGGTGTGGTGGTCCTCTCTGGGATGGAGATTTTCTAGGAGACCAGGATGAGAAACATGCTATTAGGAAGGAGCTCGCTTATGCCCATTGTCTCTCCACATCGGCTGGTACCTCTCCACCTCCCCCAAAGTCTATCAGCTCTGCAAAATCTCTCCCATCCCCTAATGTTCATGGCATGTGAAATTATTTAAGCTGCTTAATCCATTAAGTAGAATTTTTTTCTGGTCGCTCGAGAATCTACTTATTGGTTCTAAATAACCAAATTTATAAATTTTATAAAATATAAGTCACCTCTAAGTTAGAGATTCACTATAGTTTGTAGTCATGGTCTTTTTAAAAAATATTTTATTTATTTATTTGAGAGAGAAAATGAGAGGAGAGAGAGAGAGCATCTGAGAGAGAAGAGGGTCAGAGACAGAAGCAGACTCCCTGTTGAGCAGGGAGCGTGAGTACAGACTCGATCCTGGGACTCCAGGATCATGACCTGAGCTGAAGGCAATTGCTTAACCAACTGAGCCACCCAGACATCCCATTGTCTTATTTTAAGTGAGATTTTAATAATCAGTTCTAATATAGCACGTGATAAAATTAATAAATAATGGTAGCCATTGTAAACATCAGTAAAGCCTAAGATCTTGGCTAAAAAGAAGCATTATGGCACAAAATTATTAGGGAGGTGTGTTAATCTTCTCCAGAGAAATGGAACCAATAGGATTCTATATGATTTATGATTTGTTATATATTACATATATGTAAAACATATTAATATATGACTTATTCTAAGGAATTGACTCATGTGATTATGGAGGCAGAGAAGTCCCACAATGCAGTCTGGTGAAAAAGTTCTGAGAACTGGAGGTCCTAGCTGAGGGCAGGAGAAGCCTGATGTTCTAGGTTGGCAGTCAGACAGACAGATGGAATTTGTCATTCTATCTTTGTTCTTTTCAGGCCCTCAGTGGGTTGGATGATGCCCACCCACCCACATTGAGGAGGGCAATATGTTTTACTGAATCCACGATTTAAATGCTAATCTCTTCCAGAAACATCTTTACAGACGCACCCAGAAATAATGTTTAATCTGGGTACCTGGAGTCCCAGTCAGGTTGGTCATTAGCCATCATAGAAGGCTAGATTCCTTCCATGAAATAAAATTTGGAAATTTTATCACGATTCCCTTATTAGGCACCTGTAAGTGCAGTAGCGACCTGAAAGTTTAATTCAGACCTGCAGATGGCTTTAGTTACTGACAGGACCCATCCAATTTTCCTTAAAAATGTTGGGTTGAAACAATTAAAAAGCTGTTTTTGAACACACACACACACACACACACACACACACACACACACACACACACACACTGATGTGGGACTCGATCCCAGGACGCTGGGATCATGACCTGAGCCGAAGGCAGCTGCTTAACCAACTGAGCCACCCAGGCGTCCCGGGATGATTCTTTAAATGAAGAGGTTAAGTCGATCTTTTTAAGGTATTATTGGGCAATTATAAGCCAGCTGGTGACTTCTGCCGAGATCATGCCAGTGAGATGAGGTAGTTTTATGCTGGGAGCAGGGGGGTGGGAGTTTTCAAACAAGTACGGATGGGTCCTTCTGATGCAGGCGCTCAGCCTCCACTCTGCCAATGAAATGCTTTTGCTCTTGGGAAAGTTCTGTGTTTCCGTAGAGGTTTGTGAAGATGTTGGAACCTGTTTCTTATTTTTGCTGCCACCTTCTTAGCCTAAGAGTCAGCCCTTGGAGAGCTTGGACTTGGAACATACTCCTATGTTTGGACCTTCTTCAAGTTAATCTTTAAGAAATTTGATGTGCTAATTCTACCGCCTTTTTTCCCCTTCTGGGATCTGTACTTTATGCTCTAATGAGACTTACCTACATGTGGGTTCCTAAGTGGCTTGCTCTTTTTTTCCCTTTCTCTCTACAATCCATTTCATCAGTTAAAACTCAAGTCAGGTGTTGTGTTTCTTCTAGAGGCTTTATCCTCCATCTCCTGGATTTGTCAGTAAGCCTCTTGTCCTTACTGCTTGGTATACACCTTAATGGCATCCTCCTCAGACTGCATCGTCACTGTTGTGCTACACGTGTCCTTCTCCTCCCTAGACCGTGAGTTTGGAGAAAGTACTGTGATTTACTGACCTGTGTCTCAACCTCTCAGCCTGGCACTCAGGCGCTTAAGAAATGACTGTTCAGGGGCACCTGGGTGGCTCAGTCATTAAGCGTCTGTCTTCAGCTCAGGTCCTGATCTCAGGGTCTTTGGATTGAGCCCTGTGTCAGGATCCCTGCTCAATGGGGAGCCTGTTTCTCCCTCTCCCTCTGCTGCTCCCCTGCTTGTGCTCTCTTTGTGTCTGTCTCTCTGTCAAATACATAAAATCTTAAAAAAAAAAAAAAAAAAGAAAAAAAGAAATGACTGTTGAAGGGCATTTGGGTGTGGTGAAGGGAGTCAAATTACCCTTTAAAAAAAAATCGAGGTTTTTAATTTTATTTATCTTTTATTTTTTTCGTTTTCCCTCCCTTCCCGAGCGTATGTGTCTATGGCCCCCTAAATGCAAAACTCTTTGGTCTAGTGCACGTTCCCAGCTTATGAGTGTCCTGTTTTTTTAAAGTGCATTTAGTCTTCTGCTTTGATCAAAACACCAACAGCCACACGAGCTGGACTTAGTTTATTATTTGCCTATCAATTTGGTAGAAATTAGTTTCTCTTTAGTCAATAGAATCCATAAAGACACGGGTAAAGAAAAGTAGCTTGCCTGTGTACAAGGTTACTGTGTCTGTGTTTAAGGATCTGGCACTTTAGAACTCTATGAAAGCATCAGGGTTTCCAGCATATTTGTGGGTTGAATTATCTTACTATTTTCAACAGTTGCCCCCAAGTTATAAAGTGCCTGTGAGCAGCACATGAATCCATCCAAGCTCATCCTGTTCTCTGCAGGTGCAGCTGAGCTACTTTGGCCATGAAACGCTAACCTGAGCAACACTGTTTCCAGCTAGAGCCCATCTCCCTGCTTCATCCACTTGGGATCTTTTGGACTCTTTCATTGGAACTCTTGTTGCATTTCTCATATCAATTCAAAGTGCTGTTGAATTGTGATAACTGGGAGAGTCCTAGCCAAAGGAGTTGGGTTCTAGAGCAGAGGCGGGAACCCTATTGTGTAAATGGCGGGATGGTACATATTGGAGACTCTGGGTGCCCCAGAGTCTCTGTTGCAGCAAGTTCGCTCTGCCAAGCAGACATACACAGTGTGACCATCAATGAGTGTGGTTGTGGTCCAAACAAAGTTGACGGATGCTGAGTTTTGAACTTCTTGAAATTTTCACGTGTCACAAATTTAAGCTCTTTTTTTTAGATTTTATACTAAGCATTGACAAATGTAAAAACCATCCTAACCTCATAGGCTTACAGAAACAAGTGACAGGCTGGATATGACTGGTGGCGCCTCTTTTGTTGACCCTTGTTCTAGGGGACACTTGTAAAGGTGGTAATGGGGCCTCATGAAGCAGCCCCTGTGTGTTAGATAACATACTCTGTGTTAGACAAGGTTCCGGGAACTTAAAGTTTGGTTGGGAAGACTGATACTTGTGCACATACAGGGGTGAGTATGGTGAGGGGTTTGCTCTGGGTATAATGGGGATACCAAGGCAGGGCACTGAGCCTTATGGGTGGGGAGATAGCTGTGTGCATAGGACTAAGCAGGGAAGGCTGCCTGGTGGAGGTGAATTTGAATTTAAAATGATTTAGAATAAACCAAGCAGGGAATGAAGCCAAAGGCTGCTCCCAGTGGAAGGACTCACAATGAGACAGTGGGAATTACGAAACAGCCTCATGAGTGGGAGGAACTCAGGATCTGGTATTGCTGATACAATTAAAAGATGATGAGGGAGGAGGTCCCCAAATAAAGCAGGTATGAGCTACACCACAAAGGATGTGAACTCTGTCTCAGCAGTTGCGGGCTTGGGCACTGAAGGGCTGTTACCTGGAAGAGACCCAGCCACCTGCAGTGGGTCGTGCTGACACCTGCATGGAGGGAGAATCCGAGAGGCCGAGACAAGGAGATTGAAGGTGGCTGAAGGAGGAGTCTGTCATAGTGCTGGAGTGCATTACCCTCTCCATGTCTGCTCTGATAACTAAGCACTTTGAACTAAGATGGAAAGGCCAAGAAATACCCCCAAATAGCTCAAAGAAACAGTGTGGTCCTAGCATCCACAATATAGATCAGAAGCCAGGAGTCTGTGTTTATTGCCTGTCCTCAGCCAGGGGGGTCCCTGAGCTGTTAGGGATTTCATGTGCATGGAGTAGAGCGGACTGGAAAGTTCAATCAGAGTTAAGGGAACTCAGTGGAAAGAAGGTAGAAACGGCCTTTTTTATCCATCCCCCATCCCCAGCCCCCAGCACTGTGCCCGCATATGGGAGGTGCTGAGTGGACGTTGAGGATTTGGCTTATATCAGCATCTGGAAGCCATCTGTACTGTCAGCACTGTCACTGAGTACTTTAGGTGGGCCTCGAACATTTCTCTTGATTAGTGCTTTCGCAGTGACCAGCTGTGTTATGCAAACCAAGTTTCTAAACTTGGAAATTTGGTTATTTTGTAAATGTATTTAGTAGCATGAAATAATGAGGAAGGAGTTATATCACTTTGCTAATTTTGTGAACGATTTTGTATCACTTGGCTAATTTTCCATCATACGCGGCTAAGTACAACAGGTCTTGGGAGCAGCACTGCTCATGATAGCCCAGCCTATGGAAACAACCAGTGCCTGTCAAGGAACAGGAGAGAAGAAATTATGTTATTTTGAGCAGAGGATGACATGGTCTAAGTTTTAGAAGAGTCATTCTGGCTGCCAGGTGGAGAATTGACTGAAAGCCAAGGTTATGGAAACAGGAAGAGCTTTGGGAGTCAGTTGCAGTAATCCAGGTTAGCGATGATGGTGTTTTGACTGGGCTGGTATTACTGGAGAGGGAAGAGGTGGCAGGAATCCAGACGTACTTCACAAATAGGTGACAGGGATTTACTGGTGGGTTGGTTAATGATGTAAGAGAAAAGAGGCAAGGGTGTCTCCTGGGTTTTAGACCTGAGCAGCTAGAAGGGGAAGTGCACTTCCGGAGACACACGGCTGGGAGTGGAACAGGGTTGAGACTGGGAACTTGGGTTGGGTGGGGAAAGGAGATTAGGAGTTCAGTTTAATGGAGGTATCAAGGGAAAAGTCTCAACAAGACAGATCCACTTGGGAATCCTCAGCATTTAGATGATATTGAAGGTCAGCAGGCTGAGAGAGACTTCTTGTGACACCTGAATTATTTACTCATTAAGTTTTAGGGCACATTGATTATCTTTATGAAGCCATTTTATTAGAAAATTGAAAATGTCGTGTCCTTGATCATGTCTTTTCGAAGATACATAGTCTTTCTTGAAAAGCAAGTCAAGGTTAACCAACATGTTCATGATAAATCTCGTCTTGCCTCTGAAGAGCATAAACAAAGCAGTTTAGGAAGAAAAGCTATTGATCAGCAAATGACTGACAAAGCAAGGGAAAGAGACCCTTTGCAATACTGGCATCACTTGGTCTCCTGGCTAGAAATTAGCAACATTAAATATCAGAGTTTTATTTTTTTAATGACACGAAGAGAGCTGGACTGTAGATTAAAGAGGAAGTCTGACTTTGAGAATTATTTCTGTTAGTTCCTGAGAGACATAGTATGAATTGGTAAGTTGAAGATTTTCCTTGCAGATGTTGGAGTTGCAGAGATGATGTGGTCTAAGTTCTGCACCATCACCATTCAGGGCATGGAGTATGAAATGCCTATCTCTCTCTCATTAGTATTCTAGTGGGTGGATTCCAAGAACAGAGTTTAGGGAAGAAAAAAAAATATCCTTCACCATCACCGATTTTAAACATCATAGAAAGCACAATACCCTAAAACCTCTCCTTTCTGATTCAGAAGGTGTGATGCTGTCTGATACCGTCCTTTCTTACTGAGCTGTTGTCCCAGGAGAAGCAGATGTCATATCTCTGAGCAGGAGTGTAACTTGGCCCCATTGCTTGGCCTGGTTTTATCGGATGCTCTTTAGAACTTGAATGGAAGTAAATGCCAAATCTTCAAGGGGGGAACACAGAAGGCTTGCCGAAGTTCTCTGCATGGACTCTGCTCCAAGTGCATCTCCTAGGGTCAGTGCTGCCACTTATGCATTTCCCTCGGCTTCCCATAGCAGCTGTGGACATCCTGTTGTGAAGGCTGCTGAGAGAAGCCTTCTGTTGGGTAGAAGCAGTGTGCAGACTTCTGGTTTCCTGTGCTTAGTAGGAATTTGCATCCAATCAATCACAGAGGTTAGAAATGGAGGAAATAAGCATTTGGTCAGGGACCGTCTCTTGACATGACCTGCCCTGTCCAGTGAGTATAGCGGTGGCAGTGGCACGCGTGCTGGTCGCCAGCCATGCCTGTCACTGTGGTGTTCAGCGATTCTGTCCTCACCTAACCTAATGGGGCACATACTGTCTTATCCCAGTTTCACAGTTGGAGGAAACTCACCAAAGCAAGGGTCACACCTTACTTGAGGGCACGTGGTTTGTAGGTAGCAGACATGGGTTTGGAGCCACCCCCCCAACCCCGTGCAGATGTACAGGTGATTCTCCTTGCCACCGTTGTGGCAGCTGTTCCCCTCCTGAGGAGCGCTGATGACCACTGGGACGTCCATTAGCCAGATGGGGATTTGGATCCTCCTGGGTAGGGCTCTCAAGCTTCCTGGCTTGTCTGGGCCCAGCCTTCCTCCTCTGCAGAGGACAGATGACAATACCTGCTGCGGAGAGATGCTGAGAGGGGTCACCATCATACATTTGTGGCTCAGTCCAGAGAGTGGTACCCAGTCTGTGGTAGATGTTTTATAAACACGTACTGAGTGGGTGATTATAATTTGCTAAGCACATGCTGTAGCCTCCTCTGGGAGAAACCCAGGTGGGGACAGAGCAGAGATGCTTGTGAAGAGGGAAAGGGGACATGTTCAGTTCTAAGTGTTCCTTGTGCTGTCGTGATACAAAATGGTGCTAAGTAAAGCATGTCCTCACTGATGGCTGCAGGGCTTTCTCAACTTACAGTTTTGATATTACTTAGGAGCATAAATAATCAAATGCATATTTTACAGACATAGCATTTGGCATGCCCTTAACATGGTGTTGGGCTTTCCGGGCTTGCTTTAGACAGCTCTGTGGTCTGTTGGACACTCTGTTGGGTCAGTAGCCCACCTGGTGTATTTCAACTGGGGAAGCAGAGAGAATGTGCTCTGCAGGACATCTGTAAGAAAGAATTTTGGTCTGAATTTGGAAAAAATTAGAGACAGCCTGAATGCCCATTGATAACTGTTTGCTTCCATAAACGACAGTACTTCCCACTGTGAATCTCAGGCATTATGTTGTTGTAAGGAATTTCCCTAGTATTGTGTTGTTGAATGAAAAAGCAAGTCATGGAGGAACATGTATAAGGTGAGTCCGAATTTGTGGAAACCAAACAAATCAAAGTTTAACGGTAATGGATAAAAACACTGTGTGAGGGGTGCCCGGGTAGATCAGTGGGTTAAGCTTCTCACTGTGGCTCAGGTCATGATCCCAGGGTCCTGGGATTGAGCCCCATGTTGGGCTCCCTGCTCAGCAGGGAGTCTGCATCTCTCTCTCTGCATCCTCCCAGTTGTGCTCTCGCTGTTTCTCTCAAATAAATAAATAAATCTTTAACAAAAAACAAAACACCACAGTATTTTAGAGGGAGAAGGAGAGCAAGGGAGGGAAAGAAAGAAAAAGAGTGAACAAACTGTTAATTGCAGGGAGTGGGGTTGAAAGAAGGCGGCAGGAGAAGAGTAGATGTTCCTTTCTTACTTTAGATGTTTTTGTGTTAATATTTTTTTTTAAAGATTTTATTTATTTATTTGAGAGAGAGACAGTGAGAGAGAGTGCATGAGCAAGGAGAAGGTCAGAGGGAGAAGCAGACTCCCCATGGAGCTGGGAGCCCGATGCGGGACTCGATCCCGAGACTCCGGGATCATGACCTGAGCCGAAGGCAGTTGTCCAACCAACTAAGCCACCCAGGCGTCCCATTGTGTTAATATTTTTTAAAGCAAACATATATTAGTTGATATTCTAAAGATTGATTTAAAAAAAGGAAGAAAAAAGTATTCATCCGGTGTTGTGTTGTTTTGTTTTTGTTTTGTATAGTCCTTTTTGACAGAAAGGAATGGTTTGAGAATCTTACTCCCTGCGCAGTAAGTAAATGAAAAGGCATAGATTTTAAGGAAACTGATAACAGATGGGGGAAGATTAGCTTACTGAGTAGATTTGGGTGCATTTATGGAAATGATGGGATCCTCTGTGGATGACACAAAATGTTTAAACTGACAGATTCACAGAGTGGATTAGCCTAACTTGCCTGTTGGGAGATACTAACCTGTACTGCAAGGGAGTTTTTATTCAGCTTACATTCGAGAACTGTATGAAATGTATGCACTACTTCTTTCCTTTTTTGAGCTACTCAAAAGATAAACAGGATTGATGTTTTCATTTATTTTTCGTTCGTATCTGCCCTCTTCTTCATGTAGGTATAGGTCCTTTGAGAGCCGATATATTTATAACACTTTATATCTCCATGGCTTACCTATATACAACATGGCTAATAACTAACAAGTAATTTTCTGAACAAACAGCATGGATTTGCTGAAGTCCATGCTTTAAAGCTCATGATACTCATTCTGGCAGTTTGCTGATTTTCTTTTTAAGATTTTTATTTATTTATTTGACAGAGATCACAAACAGGCAGAGAGGCAGGCAGAGAGAGAAGGAGGGGAAGCAGGCTCCCTGCCAAGCAGAGAGCCCGATGCGGGGCTTGATCCCAGGACCCTGGGATCATGACCTGAACCGAAGGGAGAGGCTTTAACCCACTGAGACACCCAGGCGCCCCTTTGCTGATTCTTTTTATGCCCAGATCTAAAGGGCTAATTTCTGAACCAAAACAATTGAGAAATCGTATGATGGCTTTGGGCATCACCTTTTGTCTAACACGTGCACATTGGTGTTTGTCTCTCGATCTGGGCAGGACATGATAATGGGTCCATCTCCCAGCCTCACTTGGCCTCCAGCTTAGGTCTAGTTGTGATATTGAGGCTTTGAAATTCAGCTCAGAGTCCATCCAGCCCCAGCTCTGGACTGTCTGCTCCACAGCCTGTGCAGACCTGGTAAGAATGTGATTCTGTATTCTCAGCTTCTCACCTTCTACTGACCTCTCCAGGGAGAGAGGTTGTCTTGAGGGAAGGTGTGAAGGCTAGCTAATTCAGACCCAAATTAGTAACTATACCAGCCTGCCATTTCTCTTCTACTTTGTTATGATTGCAGTGAGCACAGACCTCTTTGCTTTGAAATTTCCAAACTTCATCAGGGAGTCTTCATTCAACATCTCTCTCCATTCATGGGTCTTACCTATATACCAGACAGGCCCTGGGATGTATGCCACCCTCTGACATGCCTTTTTCTTCCTCCTGGAAGAACTCTTCCCCTTCCAATGGTGGGAATGCTTTCTGTATCTTCATGGTTTTTATTTTAGAGCAGTGACTCTGAGTCCTCCAGGTTCTAATTCTTGATATTAAAGGATAGCCTTAGGAGTTTAGAAAACACTTATCCCAGCAAAGCCAAACTCTATCTAGTGAAACCCTTGATTTTCACAGCTATTGACTGGGAAATGAGCAATCTTGTTTGGGAAATAGAAGAGTGAGCATGTCTCCTTTGTTTTGTTGTCTCTTGGAAGCCACGAGCTGCCCCAGTGGGTGGAGGGCTTCGGAGCATAGGAGGTTACTGGGAATGAGAAATACAGATGATAATACGTAAACATACTGTCCAGCCATAGAGCCAAATGCGAATCTGTAAATCCAAGAGATCTCCACCTCCCCCACCCCAAATTTCCTGATGTTAAAACTTAGTCATGACAGTATTCGAAGGTCTGGAAGAAGAAAGTGGGGCTGTAGGGAGAACTGTGTGCTTTTTGATTGTAGGAGCCAATTCTAACTTCTTAAAAACTACACAATTTTATAGGCCCTCGAGTCTTTAGGACTTAAATCTGGAGATAGCATTTGTCTAAAGCCAGGCCCTTGTGATTGGCAGCTGCTGCCCCTTCTTCCTTATGTTTTAGTTCCCTGGCCCTGTTGCCCAGCTTTTGTTCATTTATTACATTTCATTTAAAAATTTTACTTGTAGGGTACAAGTGCCTCTTTGGCATATAGAAGGCAAAACCCATTTCAGCCTAGTTTCTGAACCCTATGATCTTACATAGACGGCGCTTGGGTTTGGGATACTAAAATTTGATCATTTCAGATAAAGACTTCAATAAATGATTGACATCAACTCCTTTTCAAAAACAAATGCAAATTCAGAAATTTGTTTCTCAAGGCCACTAGGTACAAGCTGCAGACTAAATGAAGGGCATCAGGGATTCAAACTGAGATGGTTTTTGGTTCCTTTGTTGTTGTTGCTAAAAACAAACGAAAGGACTACCACGTCTAGGGAATTGTATGAAGCTGAACTTGTTCTCCTTGGGAGTTTGGGATTGATGCACATGAAGTCTCCATCTAGCAGGACCCCACTAGTCTTTGGGAAACTGACAGAATGATCTGTTATTTCTACATATTTCTACATGAACTGAAAAAGTTTCTTAAGGCAGAGAAAGGGAAACAACAGCTTGATGGAGGGATGGGTGGGTACCTTTTAACTTCTCTGTTTTGATGAGATCTTGGTTAATACGTCCCACTTGCCTGTCCTACTTGCCTGTTGCGTTTTGTCAGAATTGGGGCAGCTGGTGGGGAGGAGATAACTGAGAAGCACTGAGGACCTTTTTATATCTGTCACCCAGCTTCAGACCCAGTGTAGGAAAGTTTTTCCCTGTAATGTTTGGTATTTTTAACTGTAGCTCAATTGTAAATTGGACTTTCCTGGCATAGTGTAGATTAGTTCTACATTTATCTCCTAGGGAAACAAAAAAACTACCTTCTTGGACACCCATGTTTTTAAGAACTCAGAGGAAAATGCAGAATTTTGTTAAATTGCATTCTCTAGTAGACAGATCTGCTACTCCAGATTCACTGAAAGGTTTAAAAAAGACACAAACCCATAGTACAGAAAGACCTTGAAACTTAGTAACTGAAAATAACTTCAAGAAGTATCTTAATCTTTTACTGAAACTTCACCCAGCTGTAAGAGCTAGAGTTAGGGGAGATGACAAGGACATTAATTTATATTTACTTATTTACATTTTTGTGTTTGGATTTACAAGTTGATAAGTTCAAAATTTTCGAGCTCATTATTTTGGAGTCTTGATAACCTATAGTTACTTTCCAATTCATTCATTTTTATTTAGAAATAAATACATTATTCATTTATATAAGTTGCTTTTTAAATTTAAGAATTCACTCTATTTACCTATGTTTATTAACGGATAGTAAATTGTCAATGCTTTATAAGGGTTAACTAACATATAGCTGTCACCAGAGGCTAAAACAAGATACCTTTTTTTTAAAAAATTTTATTTATTTATTTATTTGTCATAGAGAGAGAGAGCATACAAGCAGGCAGAGTGGCAGGCAGAGGCAGAGAGAGAAGCAGGCCCCCGCTGAGCAAGAAGCCTGATTAGGGACTCTATCCCAGGACCCTAGGATCATGATCTGAGCTGAAGGCAGCGGCTTAACCAACTGAGCCACCCAGGAGTCCTTAAAACAAGATACTTTTAATTATAGTCACTAATAAAAGAAGAAATAGTCATATCTTCTCACATGTACTTTTCATGGACTTGTAACTGATTCTAGTGTTGCTTAGGAATTTGAGGTCCTAATTCTTCTGATTTTGTTAAATGGAAATACTTTAAATTCCCACACACCAAGGGAAGAACACATTCCACGGTCATTTTAATTTTGTATGTTGAAGTTATTTTGGGCAGTTTGACATTATCTTCCAAAAAATAAATTTTCTATGTTGCTTAAAATTTTTTCCTCTAATCTTATTATATTTGGGCACTTGTTATTTCACTGTGCATTGGCTGGAATATTAAAGGCACTTACTTTGTACGCAAGCCTGAAGGGCATTCACATTGTCAGATTTAGTTCATGACCAGACTTGAGTCACCTCCAGTGATACTCAGAAAAATAAAAACAAATGCAAAATTATCATTCAGACCAAGGAGTTGCAATAGATGGCTTGCTCCTAATTAACATTGTGAAATAAATGACTGGTTTTGGCTCTAACACCAGACCTGTTGTCTGTTTTTGAAGATATTTTGGAAAACTTAGCTAGTTTATTTGGTGAGTTTCACTGTATAAGGGGAAAGAATAAATATTTACAAAGATTTTTAACCCCAGCCAAGCACAGTGACTTCTAAACATTCTTTAAAAAAAAAAAAAAAAGAGAGAGAGAGAGAGATGTATTTGTGTGAGAGGGATGTGGATGGGTGGGGTATGTTGGGTAGTTTAAAAAAGTTTCTTTTAAATAGGGCAACAATTTGCTAACAAAGAATTCAGATTTCAATTTTTATAGACAACATGTGGGATCAATAGCCAACATTCACAGTAAGAAGAAAGGCTTGGGAAGCAGTTCCTTCATTAGTTGATAAAATTGGAAGAGGCACTATCCCCAGAGAAACTGGTGCCCTCTAAAAACCTTGAGGAAGGATTTAAAAGTTCATTTATAATTGATAAGTGCTGAATTGGTAATGTTCATTTTTATCCAGGTTCCCTGATTTGGCCATTATAGTTTCATGAGTTTTTCCTTAACTTGTCATTAAAATCTCAAAGATAAACTGGCAGCATTTCTTTTTAATATCTTTTAATTTTAAAAATAGTAATTGAGGGGGAACAGAAAGGGTTCATAGAGAATTTATAAAGTGGAAATAATAAGGTTAGATGAATTTCTTGGATAAAAAGAGCCACACGAATACCGGGTTGGCAAGTACTCTATAATAAAATGCTGTGATCACGCCTATAAGGCTCTTCTGACCATACCACTTTGCAAATCTAAAGGGTTTCCAGGCTGGCCACCCATCAGATCCTTGCCTACACCGGTGTGCATTCTCTCAGCTCCCACTGGTCAGGTAGCTGTTGTGTCTGCGCTGGGTATTGGGGTGGGAGTGGATTGAGAGAGAGAGAGGTGTTCTTAATGTGAGTACGTGATGAGTGTAATGTAAGGGAAGTGATGAAAGGAAGAAGAGCAAGATGTATTCATAATTATGCAGTTTGTGCTGGGGGCACTGAGCGATGTAGCTGGATCACCAGGTCGTGGCAGGGTGAGGTGTGGTGGTCCTCTCTGGGATGGAGATTTTCTAGGAGACCAGGATGAGAAACATGCTATTAGGAAGGAGCTCGCTTATGCCCATTGTCTCTCCACATCGGCTGGTACCTCTCCACCTCCCCCAAAGTCTATCAGCTCTGCAAAATCTCTCCCATCCCCTAATGTTCATGGCATGTGAAATTATTTAAGCTGCTTAATCCATTAAGTAGAATTTTTTTCTGGTCGCTCGAGAATCTACTTATTGGTTCTAAATAACCAAATTTATAAATTTTATAAAATATAAGTCACCTCTAAGTTAGAGATTCACTATAGTTTGTAGTCATGGTCTTTTTAAAAAATATTTTATTTATTTATTTGAGAGAGAAAATGAGAGGAGAGAGAGAGAGCATCTGAGAGAGAAGAGGGTCAGAGACAGAAGCAGACTCCCTGTTGAGCAGGGAGCGTGAGTACAGACTCGATCCTGGGACTCCAGGATCATGACCTGAGCTGAAGGCAATTGCTTAACCAACTGAGCCACCCAGACATCCCATTGTCTTATTTTAAGTGAGATTTTAATAATCAGTTCTAATATAGCACGTGATAAAATTAATAAATAATGGTAGCCATTGTAAACATCAGTAAAGCCTAAGATCTTGGCTAAAAAGAAGCATTATGGCACAAAATTATTAGGGAGGTGTGTTAATCTTCTCCAGAGAAATGGAACCAATAGGATTCTATATGATTTATGATTTGTTATATATTACATATATGTAAAACATATTAATATATGACTTATTCTAAGGAATTGACTCATGTGATTATGGAGGCAGAGAAGTCCCACAATGCAGTCTGGTGAAAAAGTTCTGAGAACTGGAGGTCCTAGCTGAGGGCAGGAGAAGCCTGATGTTCTAGGTTGGCAGTCAGACAGACAGATGGAATTTGTCATTCTATCTTTGTTCTTTTCAGGCCCTCAGTGGGTTGGATGATGCCCACCCACCCACATTGAGGAGGGCAATATGTTTTACTGAATCCACGATTTAAATGCTAATCTCTTCCAGAAACATCTTTACAGACGCACCCAGAAATAATGTTTAATCTGGGTACCTGGAGTCCCAGTCAGGTTGGTCATTAGCCATCATAGAAGGCTAGATTCCTTCCATGAAATAAAATTTGGAAATTTTATCACGATTCCCTTATTAGGCACCTGTAAGTGCAGTAGCGACCTGAAAGTTTAATTCAGACCTGCAGATGGCTTTAGTTACTGACAGGACCCATCCAATTTTCCTTAAAAATGTTGGGTTGAAACAATTAAAAAGCTGTTTTTGAACACACACACACACACACACACACACACACACACACACACACACACACATTATTTTCATTGGTTAGGGAAATAGTACCAGAAGAGGTCATGTGGTATACTGAAAATTAAGCAAAAATACTAATTTTTTTTCACTTTCTGAAACAAGTGAAGGCTAAGGTTTTATTTTGTTTGATATAGGTAGGTCATCTCAAGGATGCCTGTGGTAGCAGTGGTATTAATTTTATGCCTTGTGCTTAAAAAATCAAGACTAAACTCAGGATATTGTGCCCACTTCAAAAAGGATCCATTGTAGGTTTTGACTGCAATTAAGATAATTCATCTGTGTCTGAATAACCCTATGAAAAAACATCAGAGTTAAATGGCTAAGGTTGCAGGCAAGAATCATCAATAGATGCTATAAAGTATGATGAAAAACTATGTATCTGCAGAGTCTCAAAGATACCTGCTAATTACAGAGGAAAAACTAGTAACTCTAAGTGGTAAAACTGCCTTAACCAAGTGATCAAGGTTAAAATCCCCAGCAAGGTTACACATTGCCAATGTATTTTTCCTGATAAGGTACACTGAGCAGGGCTCATCATTACTTCCGTGTTATTCTTGCCAAATTTGCGGATCCTACATTTAATCATGAGGAAATATCAGACTAACCTAAATTTAGAGACATTGTGAAAAATAACTGGGGGGTATTCTTAAAAGCATCAAGGTCATGAAACACAAAGACTGAGATACTATTTTATGGGAGGAGATTAACGGACTATAACAACAAAATGTAATGTGGAATCCTGGTTTGGATCCTTAACCAGAAAAAAGGACATCATTTGGACAGTTGGTGAAATTAGTGTATGATCTGATCTGTAGTTAATAGTATTATATCAACATTACCTTCCTGGTTTTGGCAAGTGTGCTATATTTATTTAAGATCTTAATGTTTGATGAAGGGAAGTTAAGGATGTATCAATTTTTAAAAGTTTCTTACTATAAATCTGAAATTATTTCACAATTAAATGTTAACCAAATAAGGCAATGGATTTCATTTTTTTTTTTCACATAAGAATAGAACTGTAAGTGTGTCAGTTTTGTGTGCATTTAAAACTCACTGGGGAAGGGTGCCTGGCTGGCTCAGTCTTTGGAGCACGTGACTCTTAGGATTGTGAGTTCGACCCCTATATTGGGAGCAGAGATTACTTAAAAATAAAAATCTTAAAAAAAAAAAAAAAAGTCACTGTGTTTTGTAGGAACCAAAAGATATTAGAAACATTCTTTCTCGTGATATGAACTCAATGAAACAAGTGCTAAGTGTTACCTTCACCATTGTATTTCCAGTGCCTACCATGGAGCTAGCATACAGAAGAAGGTGGCCACTGGCTGAATAAATGAGGAAATAACACACCTTGGGGATTTCGTTACATTGTATATTCAATAAATATTTTTTGAGTCCCCACTGAGTGTCATACATTGTGCTAGGCCTTGGAAACAGAAAGGAGCTGAAAAACAAGAGGTGATGAGTGTAACGTAGAGATGTACATGGGAGAGGTACATGGCGTAATCCTTCCTTGAAGAAGATGCTTGAGTTTGGGTGTTTTTGTTTGTTTGTTTGTTTTTTAAGAACATCTGGTGGGGAAAGGCGATAGGTAGCCAGAATCTCAGATAGAGGGAAAGGCATTTGCTCAGGCAGAGAAGAGGTTCATTGTGACTGTTGCCCATTGTTTATAAAGGACAAGGCTGAACAAGTGTATAGAAGGGGTTTTTGAAAAAACTTGGGACTTTGTTTTATTTTTCCATTGAACTGTTCCCTGGCCCCTCATTTTCTAAAGAAATTGTTGGTGGCTGGTTTTCAGTGGCCAAAACCAGTCCGAAGTAGTGTTTGTTCAAAATTGGAAACTGGCTTAATTATCAGAGAAGGTGGGGGGTAATAAATAAGAATGTAGTGTTTGAATCTCTGCAGATGGGAGTCATGCAAGTTGCATGACTGCTTGAGAAGTCAACATTGGGAATGGAAGTCAAACTTCAAATTGGAAAAAGAAAAGCCTGTGGAGGAAAAATTAGAAATACTTGGGCTTCACTCTGTGGGGGAGATGAATGACCAGAGATGAGACAGGACTGAGTATTAGTTTGGACAGAACATTGGAAGAGTCTGTGACAAGAAGCTGGGTTCTCCCCACTTTGGGGTGGCCTGTGGGTCCAGAGGGCATAGATGCTGGGGCCCAGGTGCTCTTCAGTTCCCCTGCCCTGTTTTGTGACTCTGGGTATTTAGGACTTGGAGAGAGAAATCAGATTATTTTTTTCTCTTCCCTTATACCAAAAAAATGTCAGGAAACTTAATCCTGTCTTTCAGAAATTCTCCTAAATAGCATAATTTTCATATTAACCACCTCACACAGGGGAAAAAAACCACATTATATATAGGTATATATAATATGTGATATATATAGACACACATATATATGCATAGATATATATGCATATATACATCCTTTATATATATCATCTATTTACGTATATACACCACATATTTGCTGGTAGATTTAACATGTTTCCTTGGAAAATGGCATTTTGCTTCATAGTGAATATTCTTCATTTGGATATTGGGGAAAGCACTGATTATTTCCTGTTACCTCATTCCACTCTTTGACACGAAGCCCATCTTGTAATTTTTCCTTCCTGATGCAGTTACCCCTCAGACAAGTACTGTTGAGGCAGAGTGAATGTTTGGAGTGAAATTTCCTTCCTGCCCTATGTCTACATTTTAGGAAAATCCCTCTTTGTTCTGTTCCTTTCCATACCAGTCTCTTTGCCAAAGATTTCCTGTTTTATCAGCCTTTTTATCTCCCTCGACTGGCTAAGCCAGAATCTTTCTAAGTTTAACTGGTTAATGATGATTTCCAAGAAGCTGTAATAACAGAATGAGTTTTTGACTTACTGTTGTGAATGTATTTTTGCCTAGGACAGACTCAGGTCCAGCCTCCAAGTTTCTGGTTAGCAATGCTGATGAAAATATACTATCCCATATTTCCTTACATTTTTGTAGGCTTAGAAATCCCATTTTCATACATTTTTGTGTCCTCGTGATATCTCTGTAGCAAGGTCAGGTAGGTGATGTCATCCCAGGATAGCAAATGGAAGGACCCAGGACCACATGGTTCACAAGCAGTGGAGCTAAGCCCCAGGCCTCCAGCTCTCTTTAACTTCGTTTTCCTTTGCTAAGTGCTGGCATGCTTTTGAGATAATTGTTTAAACTCTGTCTCTTCCCTCCTCTTGGCTGGCACTTAGCCAAAACCATAACCTTTTCTATCATCTTAAGTTGTTTTTAAAAGTACTGATAGGCGGATGAATAATTAGTTCAGAGTTTTATTGTTTGACCTTCAGTTATTCTTGTAGCCACTTAGACAAATGCCTTTGCATTTGTAGCATTAAAACAGAGGTGAAGAATATGTCTGTGACTCCGGAGAATAAAACCGGTTTGTTTACTGCTACAGTGACAGTGTCTTCAAATTTTAAGGTGGAATAATTCCCTCCTGATATCACTGATTTATTTCCTTGTTTGCCTTTGCCCTCTTCATTTTCACTATCTCTAAAATGGGAATAGAAACACCTCCCTCGGGTGCCTGGATGGCTCAGTCGGTTAGGTGTCTGCCTTCAGCTCAGGTCATGATCTCAGGGTCCTGGGAGTCCTGCTTGGAATCCTTGCTCAGTGGGAAGCCTGCTTCTCCTCCTCCTTCTGCCTGCCCCTCCCCCTGCTTGTGCTCTCTCTCTCTCTTTCTCTGTGTGTGTCAAATAAATAAATAAAAATCTAAAGAAAAGAAAAGAAACACCTACATCATAGAAGATTAGAAATAATACCTAAAGAATTTAGCAAAACCCTTAACACAATGAAGTAATGCAATAAGATTCCTATCCTTCTCCCTTGAAAATACATTTTGCAAAGAAGAAATTCTGAATGGGTAAAGCTGTAAAGCCAGTAGCAGGTTGGACTCTAGGAAGCTGACTCTGAGCTGCAGATTAGCTTGTGGGGTGTTTACCAAGGGGTGTTCTTGGAGTTCACACCCATGGAGGGGAGTGGAAGGAAGCAGGACAGGGCAGAGGGAAAAGTTGACCTGTGAGGCCAGTCCAGTGACAGCCTTGGTCCCTTGAGCTAGAGTGACTCTTCACAGTTGTACCGAGTTGGTAGCAGGAAGATCTGGTCTTCTCTCTCCCATTCGGTCTGTCACCAGATGCAGGCCACCCTGGGAGGAGGCCATGTCCTTGGGCCAAGCAGCTCTCGTTAGCAGAGACAATTCCGGAAGGGGGCCGGCAGCCAAGGGTGGCCTGCCCTAATGCTCGCAGCAGCTGGGAGAACAGGTCATGCATTTCTGAGAGGGATGTTAGTGTTGCACCAGACTTGACGTTTACCCCGAGTCCAAATGGGAGTGGTTCAAGCAGGAGGAAGTTCTGCAATCCCCGGGAGAACTATCCTCTTAACAGCCAAGGACACCAATCCGTTTTCAGGGGATCTGTGGGAAGTGTCAGAAGCGAATGGATTTTATTCCGTGCACTTCTGATTTCTAGTCACTCAAGTCAGAAGGGAGTCACGTGACATGTCTCACGTCTGACCACGGTAACGCTGGCGTAGGAATGGAATCCTGCTTGTAAGTCTGCTCCCACTTGTGCCTCTCCGTTGTGCCTGCAAGGTGTATGAGGCCTGCGGGCAGGGGCCGGTTCCCAAACAGAGCCAGATCCCAAGCTCACGGCAAGTCTGAGGAGGAGAAGGAGGAGCACAGCATTTCTTTCATTTTCTTAGCTCATTTTCAGCATCAAAGCAATATTCCGGAGCTACCGTTCCATCTCCACCCTCACATTTCTTTTCTCTTTTCTCCCTCCTCTCCCCTCCCTGCCTTCCCCTTTCCTTTTTATTTACTTACTTGAGAGAGAGAGTGGGGGAAGGGACAGAGAAGAGGGAGAAGCAGACTCCCCCGCTGAGCCGTGATCCTGACACCAGGCTCCATCCCAGGACCCTGGGATCACGACCTGAGCCAAAGGCAAATGCTTAAGTGACTGAGCCACCCAGGCATCCCCCTCCCACATTTCATCTGAATTTTTTCTCCAGTCTTTCTGGGCCATCTGCTCCCACAGTCCTGCTGTCATACTGATAGCCAGCCTGGAGTCCCTTGAGGTTAGGAATGACCACTTTGCTCCTAACTTGTGAAAGGCAAAGAGAAAAGAGGACCTGGGGAAAGACAGTTCTGTCCTGTACTAGTGATGGTACCAGTAGAAATCTCCAAGTGACTTCTGTCTGCTCTCAAGCCCTATTCCAGACAGCTATAAAGAAAGAAGAGTCTTCGATTAGACTAGTATCTTGGTTTTCCCCACCATATTGTATCTTTGCCTACAGGAGGATTTTGTACATGTGCAGGAGAGGTGACCCCTTATATGCTTTCCCAGTTCACCATTTCATGAAATAAAGTCCCTGGAAAGAATTTCTCATTAATCTCCTTTCCGTTTTTATGTTTCCTCCAGCTATTGTCCAGGTCCTTCAGAAATCCTACTTCCTTCTCCACTTTTCCATTTGTGCTGCCCCCTCCTACCAATGACACTCAAAACTGATAAACCTAAATGTAGATACATCCGTGACAAGCCAGAGCTGAATGTACAATGTGAAATGAATGTGGACACAGGCAAGAACCAGTTTTAAATATGCTGTGAGGAAGTGTTCCGTTAGCATGCCTCCATGGTCCACACCTGCTTCCCCATTGTCTTCCATTACTGCGGTGCCTCAGGATTTTACAACTGCTCACATCAACATACTTTTTTGGTTTCTGGTGCAGTCATAGCACATTTTTTTTGTGGCGAAAACCAGCAGTTTCATTTTTGTATTAAATAGATTCTGTGGGCTAGTCTCAGAATTTGAGAACAATAGCACCATGGTCTCTGTTGTAAATAGTCAGCTCCCGAGTGACCTTTCAGACCATGACCTGTTCATGAGTTGGAGATCCTGTTATTAGAAAGATGAAGCCCAAACTCTCACTTTGAGAGATGATTTTCCTTCCTTTGTGTCACAAAGGACAAAGCATTTCCATTATTTTATTTTATTTTTTTACATTATGTTCCATTCATCTTAGATTGTCAGCCCACAAAGGGCAAGGGGCAGCCTTTGCCAGGCTTGAATTGTGGTGCGCAGAATCACATAAATATTACTTTGACAATGATGATGAACTTGTTATTGTCTGTGTTGTAGAGCTACGTGATTGACTTAGAGTAATTTTTTTAAATCGTTTTTTTCTATTTTTGGTTTTAAAAGTCCAAGAACTCTGTGATTGAGTTTCTCTGTAGTGCTTAAAAGTTTTAAAATGTGAATTTGTTGCTTGCGTGAACAAACAGTATCACTGAAACTAAGGTATGAGTCCCTACTTCATAGAACGGTTGTGCTTTTCATCTTCTTCATAGAAAATATTTCCAAGTCTATATGAGGATGTTTCTCACAGCCGTTAAATTTCAGATAAATTGTCAATAGGTACTAAACAGATTATTATTTTATAAAGGAATAACAGGAGTGATTATATGGAGCAGTTTATGGTATGATTTTCAAGATGATTATGCTCTACATTTAACACTTTGATTTTACATAGGTATTTTTAAAAGACCTGGTTATAACTTCAGTTTATATGCATGTTTGTTAATCCAAATTTTTTTTTAACGTAATAGCAAGTGGGCAGTAATGAACTCAATACCATACAGTAGTTTGTATGTGCTATTTAAAATTATACTCTCAAGTCTCATGACTGAAACAATAGTATTGGACCTTTACATTTTCAGTTCTGTGAAGAGTTCATTCTCTGTGATCTTTTCTGTAGTTACTAAAGTTGTTCAGTTTATAAGAAAACTAAAGGGAATCAAGGGATCAAGCCAGTGTGTGGTCATGTTTAGTAGACCCCAGTATTACGGGGGCAGGGGAAATACCCCTGGAAAGTATACACTGAAGACTTTTGTATAAAGACATAGCTTCTTTAGAATAACAGGGGACAAAGTGGATTGTCTCCTATTTGTTCAAAAGACTGGTTTCATGCAAAAATGCCTGAAGAAACTTAAAGGGATTTTGTTGGAAAGTTGTATCCACAATGGAATCTAAAAATAACACATAGTGTATTTGATGGAAATGCAAATTGAGGTTTTGTGAAAGCCTGTGTTATCTTGTGAATCTTTGCTTTGCTAAACAAGTTTGCCTGGTTTATGATACATCACACACGACCACTAATAAAAATGGGCCTTTCCTTTTTTGAAATCTTTTGCTTCTTTGCTCAGAACAGCCATTCCCTTTCAACTTTCTCTTTTATAACCTGAAGCGTAAATAGTACACTGTTCATCCATCCATTGACAAGTTTACTTCTCTGCAAGGTGGAGTTACTTGTATAACTTGAAGACTGAGAATGGCTTGCCATTTTAGAGGGTAAAGTTCAAAGTCATGCCTGAACCATATCTTGAAAAAGTGCCACTCTGTAATGTGATCTGCAGTTTAATATCTACTTTTAGGTCTTCTCAGCTATAGGAGGTGACGCTAATATTCTGTGAATCTCTAAAACCTGGGTGCCAATTTTAAGTGGCTTTATTTATTCATGTGTGTGTTCATTCTCTGTTCCTGTACTCAGATACTCGTATATATTGGGTCTTGAAAGTGGATTAGAAATAGTTCATGTTCTCGGGGCGCCTGGGTGGCTCAGTGGGTTAAAGCCTCTGCCTTTGACTCAGGTCATGATCCCAGGGTCCTGGAATCGAGCCCTGCCTGGGGCTCTCTGCTTGGCAGGGAGACTGCTTCCTCCTCTCTCTGCCTGCCTCTCTGCCTACCTGTGATTTCTGTCTGTCAAATAAATAAATAAAATCTTAAAAAAAAAAAAAAAAAAGAAATAGTTCATGTTCTCAAGTAGACACAGATGAATAAAGTGGTATAATATTATATGGTGCCTTACCTTATTTAAGGGCGGTCAGAGTATTCTTGGAGCACAGATGAGAGAGTAATTGATTCCACTTGAAGCAAAGATGAGAAGAGGAAAAGGATGGCATCAGGAAATCAAAAGAGCTAACCTTGGAGCTAGAACTTAAACTAAGACTACTCGTAGTTCATATTGTATAAGCAGTGGGATAGGCAACCCCCCAAAAGGGAATAATATGTATAAAGGACTAAGGCCTGTAAGAAAGAGCTTGCTGTGATTTGGGGTATGACTGAGCAGAGGGCACCTAGTCCACCTCCTTTGTTTTATAGCATAGAATGCTGGATGACATGAAGAGGGCTAATAAAAAATGTCTACAGAAGAAGTCTGGGGAGTGTGAGAGACACCGTTCAAGAGAAGACAGACTCCTGAAAGTGATATGCATATGGTCACAGTGAGGGGATGGTGACTTCACTAGAGTAGTTTCAGAGCAGAATGAAGGCTGGATTGAGTGGGCTGAAGCATGAAGGGAGGAGGAGGAAATGAAGTCCATGAATGGTACTAACTGTTCAAGGAGGTGATGAGGACCAGGAGAGAAATGCAGACTTTGGAGTTACAAGGACATTTATGAGTGGTCAGAGCTATAGAGAAAGCTGTGCTGGGAAGTCCATGCATTTAGATCTCGAAGAGGAGCAGTGTGGAACCCCTAGGCTTGTGAGCAGTCAAGGTAACTTCATCAATACAGAAAGGCAGTTCTGGGTGCAAGCTTGCTCTGAAGTCTTTTAAATTGTTACTAGTCTACTATCTGTTCAGTTGTAATCTCTTATAAGAAGAGGTCTCTGGAAGTTATTTGAGATAATCCGTCAAGATACACAGACCCTGGATTATTTTTGAGCAAACATCTTCTAGCCCATCAATATGAGGTCATATAGTATTTATGGTTATAGTTAGAAAATGACATCACAAATTAGTGCTTATCTAAAATGTTCTAACTTGGTTACTCTACAGTTATTTTCATCCATCTCATGTACTGTTTTTTGTCCTATGTTTTGATCTCAACTGTTAATTTTGTTTTAAGATGATCAAAGGGCTTCAGACCTCTGTAAAAGCCTATTACTTATCGGGATGTCCTGATTTTTGACAGATTCATGTGTTTCTTCAAGCTTTTAAAATACATTCATAACAGTAGTACTAATTTATTTTGGGGATTGGGGTTGTATCTAAACCTCACTCTCTCAGACAGAATTATAAAATTCACTTTCAAAATTTTGATCTTTTAAAAATCAAAGCATTTACTATCTTTTTAAAATTTTTTTAATGTGAATTGAAAGTTGATTACTGTACGCTGTATTGATCCGGAGATGTCTTTTCTTTTTTTCATGTATTGAGGTGCATTTTTGTTATTTCTCCATACTTGTCTCCTTTTTGACTCAGACATTACTCTCCTGGGGAGAATCATTGTGCTTCATTCTTTCTGTAACTCCTCTAGGTACCCAGAGATGACTAACCTATACACACTTCATCCGATACTAACATCCTAGTCCTGGCCCGCCCTGTGAAATGTTTCAGAAACTAGTCAGTCTATAACCACTAGGTAAGGCTAAATGGTGACATCCTTCCCACACCCCTGGACACCCACGCCCTATTTCAAGAGTTAAGGCATATGGGAGTTGTCATGGTGGCTGTGTGTTTAATCCTAGGAGAGGAGTCTAGTCATGACTAAATACAATGTTACTATTGATTACTACAAGAAGATTGCTTTTATGCCACATACTTGGCTAAGCCCTGGGGACATGTTAGCAAGTAAATAGATGCAGTCTCTTCTCTTTAGGAGCTATTAGTCTAGGAAAGAGAAATCTCCTTCAAGCAACATAATAGAAAGGCTAAACCAAGCTGAACAGCAAGTAGGATATGTATTCCTCATTTGTTAGTGAGCACATATGTACTGAGTAACAACTGTGGGCAAGCCGTCTGGATGACGTGTGAATATAGCAGTAAGCAAGAATGACACAGATCTTGTGAGGAAATAACCTTGTCACATAGGTTATTGAGTGATACTCTTGATGTTTTGTATTGTTTTAGTAAATTCCATATCTTTAAAATTCATATTTATAACACTTACTTCACCCAGAAGTTGGCAAAGTATGTAAACTTTAAGATTGACGCTCTTCAAAAATATATAAAATTTAAGTATGACAGCAGGTTTTAGCTCTCAAAGTGTACTTCCTCTTCACATTCATTTTTCCTAGTCAGTGACATATAATAGTGAGCAGTATAATTGGCTATAACCGATACGATTATCTTCATATATTCTATAACATCTCTTACAGTTATTGCCAGTTTTCGAGGAACTGTACCCTATGGCCTGTCATTGGAAATTGGAGATACAGTTCAGATCCTGGAGAAGTGTGATGGTAAGTGGGCTAATGAGATTGCTTGAGGTTGTATGACCAACCTCCTCACCATTGGACAGCTCATAATGCTTACAAATTCTGTCCTTCTGTTGATTTCTGAGATTTTTCCAGTGGTCACAGTGAGCCATTTTTGACAAAGCTTGTTTCTTGCATATTCAGTGTTTGGCTTATGGAAAAGCATCATTTGCTGTACATTTTTCCTAACATGATTTCCTTATATTCACTAGATCCCACTATAGAAAACAGTTGAGGCTACTGTATTTGTGGGAATTCATGACTCCTTGCCAAACTAGAAGATCTTTCTCAGAATCTCAAGGGTCTAGTAGGTCCCCCAGAACAGGAAGAAACAGAGGTCCAGAGCAGAAATGGCTTCTCCCAAGTTTAGGTAATCAGATAGCTTGGGGAGGACTTCTGCCAAGGCCAGCTCTACTTTAGTCCTGCTGTCTTCTTCCCTGCCACCCAGGGACAGGACAGGAAGAAACAGAGGTCCAGAGCAGAAATGGCTTCTCCAAGTTTAGGTAATCAGATAGCTTGGGGAGGACTTCTGCCAAGGCCAGCTCTACTTTAGTCCTGCTCTCTTCTTCCCTGCCACCCCGAAACTTGAACTAAAGTTGTTCAGTGCATATGAAATGTTTGTGGAATATATTGTAAGAACTTTATGGTTATTAGTTTATGCAACATGTAACTGATTAAATCAAGATACTTAATATGTCGTCAATTGTTTCCAATCCTGTTCCATGAAACATCCTTAAGCTCTCCTACTCACAAAGATCCCAGTTGAAATGACTATTTTTTTTCTCATTAATGAGATGACCACATTTTAAAGCCCTATCAGTATATCCAAAACTACACATTTTCCTCCTGAAATGTAGTTCTTTTTTTTTTTTTTTTAAAGATTTTATTTATTTTATTTGACAGACAGAGATTACAAGTAGGCAGAGAGGCAGGCAGAGAGAGAGAGGAGGAAGCAGGCTCCCTGCTGAACAGAGAGTCTGATGCGGGGCTCGATCCCAGGACCCTGGGATCATGACCTGAGCCGAGGGCAGAGGCTTTAACCCCCTGAGCCACCCAGGTGCCCCCTGAAATGTTGTTCTTTTTTTTTTTTTTTTAAAGATTTTATTTATTTATTTGACAGAGAGATCACAAGCAGGCAGAGAGGCAGGCAGAGAGAGAGGAGGAAGCAGGCTCCCCTAGAGAGCAGAGAGCCCAATGCGGGGCTCGATCCCAGGACTCTGAGATCATGACCTGAGCCGAAGGCAGCAGCTTAACCCACTGAGCCACCCAGGTGCCCCTGAAATGTTGTTCTTAATAGGAACTTATAATATGATAACGTTCTGTCATGTCAAGATTCATTAAACTGTGTTCCTCCAAACAGAACTGTCAGATTTACTTAAAGCCTTGCATTAAATTGTGGTGATACATGGACATTTATTCTGTGTACTGTGAATGATATCTTTAGAGATATAATCAGGTCTTCCATGTTATTGTCAGTTCCATTTTGTCTGTTTTTACTTTGTATACAGATAAATATAAAATCTGTTTTGAATTGGTGCATGAAAATGGACTCCATAGCTAACGGAAGCAGTTTTGTAACCTAAAAACCTTTGACAAAGACCTCTCTATGAGACTTTTGCAGTTCTCAAAAAGTTTTGGTTTCTGTTAAAATGATTATTGAAGAATGGATATATTTCTTGGGTATGCTTTTAAGGGATCTCCTTAATCCTGAGATAGATAGTTTCTGCTCAATTCATTTTGCTTTCTTCAAACTGATTTAAAAGCTGTTAGGCATGGCATTTTACAATATATCTTATAAGGAACAAAAAATGTTTAAATATTTGTATTTAATATTTATATAAATTTTATATAATGTTTTATATAAATTTTTAATATTAAAATACAAAGTTCAAATATTTATTTTTTAAAAATTCAATTAATCAAGAAAATCTAGTACTACAAAATATTTGTTATATGATAATTTCTTACCAATAACAAAATGGTTCTATGCTTGAAGAAACTATAAGTTGAAAATAATACATTTATGGGGGTATATATTTACCATACATTTTCATATATATATACACCCTATACTTGTTTTAAACTATAAAAAGATAACATTCTTCTTTCGGATAGTGCTGTAAAATACTGATTCAGAGTTGCTTGGAGGTTGAGTCATAGGCATTTTATAGAATAAAAGTTAGGGTGAGCTCAGGTACTAGGACATTTTGCAGATAAGAGTACACATCACTTTTCTTGATGGATGATACCTGATTTCCCTCTTCTTATGCTATCAGACTGATCCTAACCCTAGATGATGGGCTCAAGGAAGTGCAAATTTACCCTATAACTGTTGGCTGACCCCTACCTATACTTTGGTGAGGTCTGGGCCTTGTAGTTGGGCAAAGAGAAATTGGAAACGTACTAAATCTTGTGCAGATTCTTGAAGTTCCCTGAGATAGATGCTCACATAAATTATCTTGCCCAAAATAAAATAATCTGATAAGTAGCAAAGCCAGGATTTAAGCCCAATGCTCTGATTCCAAACATTGTGCTTCCACTATGCATGTTTCTATTTTCCAAATAAATTTCCATTACAATTTTTTAAACAGTTTATTAATAGGATTTTTAAACTAGTAATCACTTGAGCCCAGTCCAACTCTCATCTTGTTCATACACAGAATATTTATTTATAAGGTAAAATTCCATCAGTAAAGGACAGACTTATTTGTAGTCATTTCTTTTCTTTAAAATATTACAATGGTTTATCAAAATAACGACCATGATTATTTCTCCACAGGGTGGTACAGAGGATTTGCCTTAAAGAACCCAAATGTCAAGGTAATAAAAAATACTACTCATAATCATAATTACGGGATTTTTAAAAAGTTGTTTTATTTCATTTTACAGTTGAAATTACAGTTGGGAGTCTTAGTTGAAATGCCAAATGGCAATACGGATTTTCATAATTTTGGAAATTCCTTTGAACTTGGATTATCGTTAAGACATGCTACTGAAATGATAATCCTACGTAGTTCTTGCAGTTTGTACTGAGAAGACCTTAATAAGCTCTTTATATATAAACAAAATCTTTTTGAACTGTTAGTTTAGGAGAGAGTGAAATTAAAATTCAAGCAGGGGAATAGATATTCCAAAAGAAAAATTGAATAAAGGTATTTAATCTTGGAGTTTTCTGTGATATCATTTGCAAAAGAGTGGTGTGGAGAAACATGTGGATTTCAGCAGCTTAATAAGATTCCCTTTTGGGTTTGGGCATGTGAAACATGGAGAAACCATATTATAAAGCTCTCCCTGTTCTTACCATTCCAGACAGAAAACTGAGACTCATTATCCTTCATATGGTCATATACATCCTCAGGAATTACAGTAGGAAGTAGTATGATTTTTGTTTGACCTTTCATTTGTATACTTTATGACCTTGACACACATCCTTACTATTTATTATCTGTATTTGTCTCCTTTGTTCTAATCTCTCCAACTTTCATCCCACATTCTGTAATATTCTCTTGCATATCATGTTCATTTCTTTGTTTAATTCTGGCTTTATTAGGATTGTAGATAAGAAATTGTATCATTGCTTATTCTCAGAATATAATGTTAGTGATCTAAATTCTTCCACCTGTCTTTCTGCTTAACCACACCTTTTTCTAGATCACCCAGCTATGTTTAATAACTGTATTTCATTTATTTTTGGTCATTCTAAAGGAGAGCCTGAGGAACAAAAGAATATAGAAATTTAATTTTTTTAAAATACTTTAGCCCTCATTTAAAGTTATTTTTGGACATCTGCAAGGCACATGCAAATGTAGCTTCAGTACTTAATTATTCATTCAGAATAATTTTGAAAAAAAAATGTATTATGGCTTATTTCTGCCACTCCTCTGACCTCAAGTTCTGACTTTTTCTTATTAATTATAATTACTCTGTTTGTTAATCCTACCATATTGGGTTAAATTTTGAAGGAAAAAAATATGTATTTTTTAACATATGTGTCTGTTTACTACTGTTGTATGTACAGAATTTGCTTATTAAGTTTTATGTTATCCTTGGATCCACAGAGGTGATAATGTATTCAAATGACATTTGCTTTCCTAAATATTTAATTGAATTTGTCATTTGATGATACATCAAAAATCATTCAGAGAATATTGTCATTTAATGGACAATAAGATTGATGCTAATTTTTTTTATGTTGTTTCTTTCAACTTTGCATTTAGAACAAAGGAACAGTTTCCTTGTCCTATCTTTTCCCTACAGTAAAAAGCTTTAAGGTAGCATGCTGTCTTTTGTTTAATTTTTGTTCCATCGGTATGTAGCCTGGTGATTAATTGCTGCTGTGTTTCCATCAAAGATCTTCCATAACACATAATATATGATTTGTCTCCCAGTTCATAATGGTATATATTTTTTAACGTGTATATTTTAAAATAGACATGAGTGTTTCAGGGAGAAGAAAAGGAACAACTATCAAAACAAACAAAAGCTAATGCAATATTAAAAAAAACTATGCAATATTTTAAAAATTCTTATTCAGTGTAACATGCCTTCTATGCAGAATTCCTGAAAATTTAAAGATTTTCTATTTTATAAAGAATATACTTTTGAGTGAGATTTAATTTTTTTAAATTATTTTAGAGAATCCCTGAATCTATAAACTAGTGAATAGTAGGAAATAAAAGGAATGGATCCAGTGCGGTAGAGATGTTGTTTTTCCCCGTTCCTGGTACTGTTCAGGTTGTATGACTGTATTTTACGCGTTTGACTTGTGCAAACACTCCTGCATTATCAGTCAGCTAGCGCTATAACCTCCTGTTTTCTCCCACAGGGTATCTTTCCTTCCAGCTACGTTCACTTGAAAAATGCCTGTGTGAAGAACAAAGGGTAAGAAATGAGTTTTATTAATAGTGAGAGGATTTTCACAGAACCATTGCTTAGTTGAGAATTTGAAAGGCTTAGTAATTGTCTTGACAAATGAACTACAGGAGATCATGCCATTGTCTTTGTGGTTTGATAAAGGTGAATTACACAAAGGCAGCTGGTAGAGAGAATGTAGTACTCTCCATCTGAGTGTACTGGATCAGAGGAGAATCTAGGGCGTCACAGATCTCTCATTGTCCACAGATCATGGAATCAGCCTAATCTGAAGCAGAAGGAGTTGGTTCTTTTTGGTTTCCTGCTGTATGGAGAAGCATGGCAGCCAACCCATGGAGTGCTGAGTCATGTTTCAAACCCCAGGAATTTCCTAGATTCACCACTGATTATAAGCAGCCAAGTCTGACTGTTTTCTCCTAATTCGGGATCATACTGTATCATTGTGTGACCACTTCACAAAGCCACTCTTCTATTTTAGGAAATGGCATTTCTGTTTATTGTTTGATTGAGCTCATTGATCACCCAAGATCTCTCATACATTTTAGAAGGTTTTCTAGTCTATTTCCAAAAGGACTTGAAGGAGCTGTCAGAATAACAGATGATTCAAATAAAATATCATAGTGTAAAACAGTAGAACTTGCTTAGTTAAGTGGTTATCATGAACAGACCGTTAATTATCAGTGGGCCGTGGGTTTCGACCCAAACATTAGCTGCCAGTGCCACAAGGAATAGTCACTGGACCATTGAATGATTGTCATTTTATGACAGAAGAAACAATGCAGATTCAGCCTTAAAAATTACATTTTACTTCAAATAGAAAAAAATAGCAGTTTACTTGGATGACTAAAGCACATTTTAAATCATAGTAAATGAGATCTTCAAACTTGAATTTTACCAAAGGAGTTCCAAGGATGCTATTTATGTGGATGATTATTATATCCACTGTCTATAAAGGTAAAGTATTAATCTTAGTGCATTGAAATAACTTCTGCAGGTGGGCGAGAGTCTATGGTATAAATACCCTGAGAGTTACTTACATAGATAAAACTGTAGGAGATCCTTATACTGTGTATCCATATACACAGAAATACACACATACACACATGTATATGCTACTTTAAACAATATTACTATTACTAGCAGTAGCAGTAGTAATTATTTAAACTAGTAGATTAAAACCATAATTCTGATATGAATAATTACAACTGCTACTACTCTTTTTAATAAATGGGTGTCCTTTGGGAAGGTTGTGTAGCTGTAACCCACCAGAAATGAATCAAGGAGAGTAAACAGTCCTTTCGGAGTTCTCCTACCAGGCTCACTCTGACACTGTCCAGCCCCCCTCAAGTAAACCAGAGGAAACCATAGAAGATACTTTGGCCATAGGCTCACTCTTTGTTCTGACCTTTCTGCTCTAGTGATCTGGGCTGGACAGTGTGGAAACCCCAGGGTAGAGACCCTTAACGGTGTCCAGCTAGGTAGACCCGTGCAGCCAGTTCCCTTTGCTGCCATTGCCCCAAGCCCCACCCTACCCCTTGAACTCTGTAGATCAAAGGGCCGCTTAGCCCCAACCGAACACCCCGAGCAAGGGAAATAGAGGATGCTAGCAAAGACGATGTCCAGCATCATTCCACCCAGTGGAAGTCCTCCCTCTCAAAGCAGAATGGGGTGGGTTATTATCAAAACAAGTGCCTTCTTTTATTTATTTTTGTCCTAGACAGTAACTGGTACATGTCTGGCTCCCTTCCTTGAGCCCGAGGAAGTTTAAATAAGGCTATAGATGTCTCAAAATTTAGTTGTGTAAATTTAAGACTTGGTTGTCGCTTCCCCATGTGACACAAGGCATCATGAACATTAAGTAGCGGGAGAACGTTGAGGGTAGAACCCAAGTTTGTTTTCTTTTTTTTTTTTTTTCAAAGATTTTATTTATTTATTTGACACAGAGAGAGAGAGATCACAAGTAGACAGAGAGGCAGCCAGAGAGAAGGGGGGAAGCAGGCTCCCTGCTGAGCAGAGAGCCCCATGTGGGGCTCGATCCCAGGATCGAGACCCAACCCTGAGATCATGACCCAAGCCGAAGGCAGAGGCTTAATCCACTGAGCCACCCAGGCGCCCCCCCAAGTTTGTTTTCTTAAAAAGAAAAAAAATTATTGGAATTGATTGAGATCCTAGATTCTAGGACTGTTAACTGGAAGAAAACTTAAGCCTGAAAACATTTAAGAACACATATTACCAGGTAATTGCTTTCCCAAAGAGGGACTTTGGGATTTTGATATAAACATCTCTTATTTTAGGATCAGCAGCCTGATGGCTCACCAGGATTAAGTAGCTGCAAAGTATATCTCAGGATAACTAAACAAAATATAATTTCAAGGGCTACTACTTACAACTGTTTGAACATTGACTTTGGTTTTGATATAATTAAGAGGAAACAGCTGCCTCACCAAAAATGGTGATTTTGTCAGGCTTCTTAAAAATTTACATTTTGTTTGAACAAATCCCAAATCAACGTCTCACAGATGGAACTGCCCTTTTGTTGGTTCCTGGGTCTTCAGAGCATTGTCGGGCTGATGGGGGTCCTTAAATTAAATTACTGTTTATGAACAACGAGGCCCCTTCAGTAGTGTTTAATTGCTGCATGAGGTCATGCCACGTTTTAAATGTTAAGTAGGGTGTCGAGTTGTCCTGGAAATTCATTGTTCCCTTCTTGACCTTACATCTGATCATTTTATAATCTCTGTCTCCAAATATTCATCATTTGAATTGCAACGGCTGCTTCAAAAGCAAAATAAAGGCGTTACCAATTTGAAAATGTCACACGTAGACTTGATAAAAGGTTCTGTGTGTGTTGCAGTTCCTATACTACTGTTTACTTTCTTGCCTAGTTTTAAATCCCACTTTTACATTTTCAGCTGTGTTTAAGCTCTAGAAAGAAGGGAAATACAGAGCAAGTACTTTAGCGGCCCTATGAAATGAGGAAATGAGCCTCGGTTGGTGAAGATTTTAGTTCTCTTACTTGCTGTCAAGAAGGCTTTACACACAACAATTATACACCCTTTGGATATAACATCACAAAAGAACAGAGCAGTTATTAGCCTCATGCTAAGAAGTAATTTTCCCTTGATCATCTAGACAACCTGGTTCGGCGTCTCAAATGCTGTTACCTTGTACCTGTTAGATGTTGTCCTTGAAAAAATACATACATGTTAAGAAAATAAGTCCTATCAAATAGCTGGTAGCATTCTTTTGAGACGTTGTACTGATAATAACCACTTAGGCATTTTAACCTGCACACACACTGAAAAGAATTTGAAAAACCAAATTTGAGATGAGGAATAAAAAGGTTGTTGTACGTCAAAGACAGATATGGAAGATAAAGGAAATTTGGATTTTATTTTTGTCCATGGCTTCATGCAATATCAGGACCACTTACATACACTAGGAGATGTTGATATGAATGTTTTCTAAGTATAGTGTTTTGCTTTTAGAGAAGAAACCGGAACGGTATAGGACCCTAATCAGAGAGAGGAACATTGTGCAATGGATATTGGAACATCTGTGATAGCAAAAGCTTTTAAGTTCAATGATGCATGATAACATTACTAAGAGACTAAGCATTTTTCATGGTCCCATGTACAAATAATAAAAACGAAGTGTTGATAATATCAAATGAGTGCGGACGCCTGGGTGGCTCAGTGGGTTAAAGCCTCTGCCTTCGGCTCGGGTCATGATCTCAGGGTCCTGGGATCGAGCCCCTCATTGGGCTCTCTGCTCAGCAGGGAGCCTGCTTCCTCCCTCTCTCTCTGCTTGCCTCTCTGCCTACTTGTGATCTCTGTCTGTCAAATAAATAAATAAAATCTTTAAAAAAAAATAAAAGATCAAGTGAGTGTTTAATCTGTACCTTGGTGTCTAGATATTTCTAACACTAAGTTAGTTTGGATGTTTGCAGCCGTAATACCCTGATCATTGAAAAAGTCTGTTACTCTCTTTGAGTCCTATGGTCATAGTGCTTGAAAAGCAAAAGCTATCTCATAATTTATGCAGACTTGGTGACCTCATGTTACATGAAGGCTTTTGGGCTTGAGAGGTTAAATGAGTTGTTTTTTAGTGGTCACATTGTGGCTGGAGCAGAAGTCTTCTGATACTGTTGCTTCTGACCACACTTCTCAAACTTGATGTGGATGAAGTGGCTGGACCTTTTGGTATTATTCTGCCATGACCCACATAACATTCCTCACATGGGTCTCTAATCAGATCCTCATTACAGTCTGCAGAACCCAAAATAATAGGCAGTTTCCTTTCCCACTTTTATCTTTCAGAGGATTTCAAAGAAAATTGTTATCTATGATAATTGCACATAGACTTTGTTTTTCTCTTTTAATTTCACAGACAATTTGAAATGGTTATTCCCACTGAAGACTCCGTTATAACAGAAATGACATCAACATTAAGAGACTGGGGAACCATGTGGAAACAGCTCTATGTGGTAAGTAACTTTTTAATGTCATAATTTTTGGATAGAGAATTGTTTTAAGAAAAACTTGAACAGGAGTTAGCATCAACTAATTGTTGAACACCTGGTTTAAGGCACTAGGCGTCCTCCAGAAGTCAGAAATACAGAGCCTAATAAGACAATCTTGCTGGAATCCATGTGCCCACTAAGCATGGGCTCTCTAAGTTTTTTTTTTTCGAGATGCAGTAATGTAAAAGATGATTTTTCTGGCGTCTCATCGATCAGAATGGTTTACATGGAACTAGTTAGTGTCAGGCTTTCTGAGCATTTTTTATTTTCAAGGAGAAAAATTTATTTTCAGTGCAATTGGAGTATCAGTGGTATTTTATTCTAATTTTCTATAAATGATTCAATATATGGAAAATGACAGACTCCTTAGGCCAAACGAACCAGAATATTTTAAATATACAAGAGAAAGGAATATTTCTTGGAAAAAAAAAAAAAGAGGGTCAGGTCAATGTTTGGAGAGTATGTTTTTATGTATTTATTTACCTGTTAGAACAAATTATACTTACTGAGAGCTTACTGTGTTACAAACCATGGGGAGGTACGCCATATGCAATGCCTCATCAACTCCATACACCCACTCAAGGAAATGATGACCATGAACATCCCCAGCTTACAAACAAGGAACATGAGGCAGAGTGAGGTTCTTGGCTGTGGCCTACGCAGTGGGAAAATGGCTGGGCTGGGATTCTGAGGTGAATCTAGTGCCCTCACTTTGGGTCTCTGAATATGCACACATTTGGAGGTGGTGAAGCTTTGAGGAAGATGAATGCTATTTCTCCTTTTATTTTCAAAGACATTTATAGAACAGCTTAATCATTTGAAGGGAGTGCGTTCAAAATACAAAGGTGTACTTAGCCTGACAAAACGATTTGAAACAGCTTGTCAAAGAGAAAATCCCAATTAGTGAAGGACATTGGCACAGAATGACAGTTTTCATTGTCTGTTACATATAAAATGCAATAGGATATTTCACTGAGGCAAGAAACTCTTAAAAATAAAACCCCTTTTGATGTTGGATTTCACTGACCACGCCCTCCTGGAGCTGGTGACTTTAGGACTCATTACGAAAATCCACAAGACAGTCTTAGATGAAATGCCAGTCTGAGCTTTGCTGGAATGAGGTAAATGCCAAGTCCAGGTAACTGAACTCAAGGGATCTGTGCTGAGAGGTTACAGAGGAAATGCAGATCTCCTTTCCAGATTTTTTTTTTTAAAGATTTTATTTATTTACTTGACAGAAATCACAAGTAGGCAGAGAGGCAGGCAGAGAGAGAGGAAGGGAAGCAGGCTCCCTGCTGAGCAGAGAGCCTGATGCAGGGCTCCATCCCAGGTCCCTGAGATCATGATCTGAG
The DNA here is from genome assembly GCF_002288905.1 of Enhydra lutris kenyoni. NCBI lineage: Eukaryota > Metazoa > Chordata > Mammalia > Carnivora > Mustelidae > Enhydra > Enhydra lutris. Next base: position 27,837,715 of record NW_019154111.1, read on the forward strand.
CCAAAGGCAGAGGTTAATCCCCTGAGCCACCCAGGCGCCCTTCCCTTCCAGATTTTTGAAAAAATTTTTATTAGGAGGAATATAAAATCAAGTATTATTTCACTTAAAATAACGTATATAATATGTGGAAATGAAACTATTGGAAATGTTCACATCATTACATCTTAAATACCCAACAGAAGAGTTATAAAAATAATGGCAGTGTAAGTGTCCTCCATTAGTGGAGCTAGAACACCAGCACTTTGCCTTTTATGTGGCAGCTTGTGGGGAACAAAGTTGAATTTCCTCTTGATTCTGCCTCACCTAGCTATTTTTACCTGCTTTTCAGGCACGAACATCTATTTTGGGGACATACTTGATTGGTTTGAAAATCTGTGTGTTGTAAGCTCTAGGAGTAACTTTTCCACCTCCTCATGTCCTGAGTAATGGACACAGAGATAGAATGATTTAAAAAGTTCCCCTGGATACTGGCATTGTAGTCAGATATGTTAGGGACAAATATGAAGTTGAACCTGAAGGGAACAGACTTTAGACCTTGAGAATGAGGCCGACTCGGCTGTGTTGGGCCTTCTGGGTTCTCTTTCCCTTATACAGGTGTTTTGAGCCCAGTGTTTTGATTCAAGTTCGTCCTTGCTCTTTTCCAGTGGTTTTAAGGTGCCTGGCTTCTCCACTGGCAGATGTTTGATGAGGATAAGATCTTGTAAACTGTAAGAAGTTTATGAGATATACTTAATATAAGTAGAACATTTAGCTTAAAAGCTCATGGTAAATACTTGAGAAATGCTAGTTGCTCTTTTTCATATCATTGGTAAGAGCCTAAATAATGTTCTTTAAAATATCACTTAATAAAATACTGGTAATATAACCACAAAAATCTTAGGAGAACTACAGCAGCCATCCTTTACTTAAGTAATTCTGTGCATGCCTTTGGCTGGATATTTTATAACTTTCTTACCTGGTGCTCTGCCAACTTGTTTTTATTCTCAAGTCTTTAGCAGAGATAACCTATTCAGGGTCCCACACTAAGTGGTAAAGCCCGAGTCTAAAGGTAGATCTGCTGCCTCCAAACCCATGCTGTTTTCATTTTGAGGCAAATGGAAACTTACCCATTCTCTAAAACACTGGGACTCAAAATTACCTTTTTGCTACATTTCGCACCTATTGCAGGAACTTTCAGATACTGTTTTATTCCAAGGCTTGAATATCATATCCTACCCTTTTCATTTAATGTTAAACCAAGAGCATTTTTCATATTTTCTAAATAGTCTTCATAACTGTTCAGTATTTACAGTGCACTTTTTCAAGACTCACCATTTAATGACCAGCTGTCAGCCCAGACCTGATACATACCCGATACTTTCCCACGAGGAGGGCGTGTTTGCCGGTTAGGGCTGCGGTATGTCAGGGTTCCTGTGTCCCCTTCCCTAAAGGGAACGCTGACCAGATGGTTTCATTTTTACCAAGGATCCAGCTTCCTTATCGTCTTAGCACTCTCTTCAACTTAAGTACTAGAGGAGACATCATTAGAAAATGAAGTCCATCCTACCACACAACTGTAAAACGCCATCCCCAAGAGCAGGGCCGATGGCTTCTCCAACAGAGCTGCCTCTTCATTTTGCTGCACAGGACTTGACTTATTTTATATCTTCCTTATGTAATTTCTTTGACTCTTATGGACCTTTCCACTGGCCATTGACCTCCTCAAGTCTTTCTTGATCTTCCCTATTGTTTCACATGACTTAGATGGAATCTAACTCTCAAGATCCACAAAATGACCTCCCATAAATCAAGGATCTCATTCTTCTCCAGCTGCTGGGCCTACCTGAGGGAGACCCAGCGTCTGTGGTTGGAGGATCACACCCAGTGGAGACCATGGACTCTGAGCCGTGAATTACCAGAGTATTGCATTACAGTGTGCCTGTCGTGACTTGTATGGGAGCGTATGACATGAGTAAAGAGTGAGAGGTAATAGTAGAACAAGCATAGTAGAGAGTTTTAAATGTCAAGAGCACAATTATTTTTATCTCAGAGACCAGGGATAGTGTCATGGAGAATGCTTTGCTGTTCAGCCAGCACATTTGTCTTATCCGCACAGTACATTAAAACACTCCAAGTCACCAAGTCTTGATAAAGTAGAAGACATGTTATGACTTTTTTAAATGAAAAAAAAAAAAAAAAAAAAAAAAATGTGTTCTGACCAAGCATCTTTTCCCATCCCACAGAACTTCTGCTATTTCTGGCAGTTTCTCACTGCAGAGGGCTTCAGATGTATGATAATCTCAATCCTTGTATACCACTGATCATGTCCTCTACTAATATTTTAGTAGAAAGTAAAAGTATAGCTTCTTGTTAAGAAAGATGAAGGGCTGGGGCGCCTGAGTGGCTCAGTGGGTTAAAGCCTCTGCCTTTGGCTCAGGTCATGATCCCAGGGTCTTAGGATCGAGCCCCACATGGGGCTCTCTGCTCAGTGAGGAGCCTGCTTCCTCCTCTCTCTCTCTCTTTGCCTGCCTCTCTGCCTACTTGTGATCTCTGTCTGTCAAATAAATACATAAAATCTTTAAAAAAATAAAAAGAAAAAGAAAGATGAAGGGTAGATACTTAGAAATAGTTCTGCCCTCCGTGTCTCTGGGTAAGAGATACAGGCCAGCTTTGGGTAAAGAGACGATGTTAGCAGAAGGCTTGTCCTGGACCAACCCCACGGCAGTAACAGTATTAGTAACTGCCGACACTTGGGTGGTGTTTATTCTAGGTCGGGCATTATTCTAACAGTTTTGGTGTACTAACCTATCAATCTTGACAGTACCCAATCAGGTAGTTATTATAATATCCATTGTATAGATAAGAAAATACACACAAAGAGGTTAATAAATTGCCAAAGGTTTTTCAGCGAGTAAATGGCAAACTTGGAATGCAGACTGCACATTCAGGCTCCCAAGTCTGTGTTCTTCGTCACTGTGCTGTCCTCTCTTCACCAACATTATCTCCAGGCCACAAAACAACCTTACAGGAAGGTAGGACTGTCTGTTTCACAGATGACAGAACTCACTCGCCAAGGCTTTAAAACAAATAAGTAGCAAAAGCAGCATTTGAAGCTGGGAGTTTCACCCATCTTCCTTATGTTAAGTCGCCTTGCTTGACGAATTTCCCAGGAGAATATTGAATCTACATGAATATTTAACAAGTAAGAAAGAAAACAGTGTTTGTTCATAAAAGTCTGAATAGTGACCAGATAATAGCAGTGAATGGGTTTGAGAGTTCTCTGTGCAGAGCCAGCTTGTGATGGGAAATACTGTAAAGCCGTACGACCAGCATGTAAGAAATAATAAGAACACAGTGTTTTCTGGTGAAGTGGGCTTCATTGTATGCAACCACTGTTGAGAGAAGACAGAAAAGAATGTGGGTGAGAGTTATCACGGAAGGTTCCTGACAGAGGTGGATCCGGGTAGAGCCTTGAAGGACAGCGGAATGTGGATGGAGCTAAAGAAAGGAGGGTTGGAGGAGGAGGAGGGGCAGTGCATGTAGGCTCCAGGCGTGGAGGCGTGGTGAGGACTCCTGGAAAGGGAAGTTGGATTCTTGGACAGCACTGTCGTGCACCTGGATGAGATCGTAGAGCGCAGTGGGCATATGCGAGTGTGAGGGGAGAGGGACCCGTTCACAGAGAATCTGCCTACTGAGTAGCAAGCACATGGAGGCTGAGCTGGACTTGTCCTTCCCTTTCCCTCCCCGCTCACTCTGGGGACTGACCACTGCTTCCATGTTTGGGTACTTCCCAGAGAAATGAAGGCGATCTCTTCCATCGGCTGTGGCACATCATGAATGAAATCCTGGATCTGCGCCGGCAGGTGCTGGTGGGCCATCTGACCCATGACCGGATGAAGGATGTGAAGCGTCACATTACTGCCCGCCTGGACTGGGGCAATGAGTGAGTACTGTCCCCCGTGGTGGTGGTGGTGGTGGGGGGTATGTCTCTGGTGACAGATGTCACATAGGTGTGAGCCAGTGTGTGGTGATAACGCTGAAAACACCATATGGGTTTTTTTCAATTTTCTCCTTGTGGGGGCTTAGGGAAGACGGTCATCGATGCAGCTGAGAGCTGGATCCTCCGAGGCTGGGGAGGGCATTAGGATGTTGTTTGTTCTCTAGTGTCCTGTGAGGTCGACAGTGTGCATGTTCTCACAGAATATGAAATATTTACAGGGATCAACCGGTTAAGGCTTCTTCTAAATAGGTCTTATTTAAAAATAAGCTTTAGGTTTGGCATGTGTATTTGCTTTTAATATATACCCCTTCCGTATCGTGGTAATATGTCACCAGACTAATCTGGAGGGAGACGCTGATGCTAACACTGCCTATTAAAAGTCTTAAAACAGGTGCACTGGTGGGGGAATTGATTATTGCCCTTGAATCTGCCTGTGTGTAGATATTGGCCCCTTTGAGGAGCTGCTTTGGAGAACTCAGTAAAAAGTAGACCAAGATTTATTCTTTTTTTTTTTTTAAAGATTTTATTTATTTATTTGACAGAGAGAGATCACAAGCAGGCAGAGAGGCAGTCAGAGAGAGAGGAGGAAGCAGGCTCCCTGCTGAGCAAAGAGCCCGATGCAGGGCTCGATCCCAGGACCCTGAGATCATGACCCGAGCCGAAGGCAGCGGCTTAACCCACTGAGCCACCCAGGCGCCCCCCAAGATTTATTCTTAAATAAAACTATGACTAATCTAAAATAACCTCCAAACACTTCAGTTAATCTCATCATTTAAAGCTCTGATCAGGGCTGATATTGTACTAAGTATGAATGCTAATATGTGGGTGAGAAATTAGAATACACTTTGACTATGATCCTGGGCTTGTTGCAAGAAGTTAAAAGGTCTCTCAGTGTCATGCTCTTGTCCTCCCTTCCTTTCCCCTCTCAGTCCCCATTGGCTAATTGGACCTTCAAAGGATCTTAGGGGTACAGAATAAAAGAAAAGCTAGCAGAAAAGGGGGAAATGGCAGGACATACACCACAGATGAATTCACCTCTTATTGAATCTGGAAAAATCGATTTGAAGCTAGAGTGCAGCTTCTTCTGACTGCAGGAAGTTGCTCTCTCAGAAGCCAGTTTTGATTCCTCTGAGATGTGATGACTACAGATATGAGCACGTGGACCTACATTGAGCCTCATGCTCACCTTGAGTACTTGGGCCATTTTGTTGAGTAAGATGTGCCATTCATCTTTTACAGATGAGCAGTATGGTAGCCCTAAGTTATTTACCTCTACAAGATTGATTTCTGTGGGAGATTAAAAAAAAAAAACAAACCACCCGTAGGTGTGGAATGGCAACAGGACATTAGACTAGCAATGCTGCTTTTTGAGACATGAGGCGAATTCCTGAGCCCTTCTTGACTTCACTTTTCTCACCTGTGGAAGGAGTACGTTGAACTAAAGAAGGTCTGTGGGCCATTTCTGCTCCAGGACCGTATGAGTCCAAACACACAGCATTTCCTGGGGAAGAAAACATGGTGGCCATTTGCACTGAGCCTCCCGTCTTGCTGTGTGAGATGAGGCAGACTGGGTGGGGGTAATCTCAAGGCTGTTTGAAAGGGACCCGTGCTATCTATCCTGTGTTTCTTTTTTATTTTGGGGAAAAAAAATTTTTTTGAGTTTTCACTGACTTATATTGGCTCTTAGTCATTATGCTGGTCCTTCTTTAAAGATGAGTTTGTAAATAGGAAGAAAGTTGGATGAAGTAGCTTATCAAAAATAGCTTAGAAATATAGAGCAAGCAGAAAGATACTTTTTCAGTTTTAGGAAGGAAGATGATGACAGAGAGAAAAACATTAATTATGAATGAATCATGACTCCGTTTTGACTCATGTAAATTCTAGCTTTACTTTGGGCAGTTCTGTGGCTAATTTATGGTAAGTTGGTAAAACATTGATGTATGAAAATGAACAATATAATTTATATAGCTCATCCTCAAATTCATGAATTTTCTAAGGTCTCATTCTGTTTTCTTTGACCACTTAATTTAAAAACAACTTATAGCACACAGATTGTGCGTTTACCGGATTCTTGTAAGTATTAAATCAGTTGTCTTATTGAGTAGTGCTAAATGAAAAGCAAATTCAGATAATGCAAGAGAATTATCTCTAGATAATTAAATTATCTAGATTAAACTAGATCAGATTGTCCTGCAAAATCATCTGTCAGCATGTAGATCTCTGGATGAGCATAAATTAAGAACATTCAATCTCATGTTGTGTATCACACTGCTAACCAGCGGTAAAGAGAAGCCCTCTGCATGTGGGAAGCTTGGGAGGAAGTGGAGGAGGAGCTATTCCTTTTGTTCCTTAACAGAGCCATGAAAAGAAGTATCCACACCTGCAAGTGTCACACAGAGTTAAAATAATGGTACCTGTTTCTGTTCTCCATAGAGTCCCGTGTTGTCCTTTGACTTTTCTCACTAAGATCATACAGGAGGGAGAATCCATTCTTTCTTTCTTTCCAGTGACTGAAATGATAAAGAGTGTGCCCCTCCCTTCCCTGCTCTGGTTTCCCGTATCCTGAGCATTTTCTCCTTTCTCATTTTACCTCATTTCTTCTTCCTGATATTAAAGCACTGCCCCGATCCTGTTCTGTGAGCTAGGAAAATCTCAAACACTGGGAGAGGTATCCTAAGGATATACCTAGGAATGAACAAAACAAAATCAAAACAGAGGAAGCTCTCTTCATACAGCTAGGACCCAGGAAGCCAGCAGAAGCTGAACAATTACAGCTTTAGGAGAGAAAGACTTGCAAGTTAAAGGCTCCTGGGACCCCAAGACCAGGAGGTTTCTGGACTTCACACCTGCTCCAGAGCCTTTGCAGCTAGAGTTGGTGTTTACTCATTCTCCAGGGATGGACACCAGTTGTCCTTCGTATATCTTTTCTTCCTCATGCCATATGGCTGATGCTCTGACTTTCCAGGTCCAAATTCTCAAAGAAGGAATCTCATTGAAAGCCATAATCTACTATTCCTGTCTAGACAGAGCATTTTGTACCAGCCACTCATAAGCTATTGGCCAGTCCCTGGATTATTTGTCCTTAGGTCAGGTGTCTATCTGTTAAGCTAGTCACGTGTGCCTGGGGTAGGGGAGATGTCAGATGACTAGACTGCCTTAGCAATTCCTCATGCCTCCCAGGATAGGACAGCTTCTCAGAGAAGGAGCTGTGGGTAAGGTTGGTGCCATGATTCATGTGTAGTTATATATCCTCTTTCCTTTGCTAGATAATCTTTCCTCAGCAATACCAACCTGGTGTCAAATGATGTCTTATATTGTAGTGCAGTGGTTCTCTCTTGGGAGGGGGCAGAGAATGGGGACCAGTCCCTATCAGAATCCCTGGTGAGGCAGACCAAGGGGAGATGTATTAGTCTGCTAGGGCTGCCATAATAAAATATCATAAAGTGGGTGGCTTAAACAACACATGTATTTTCTCACAGTTCTGGAGGCTGGACATCTATGATCAAGGTACCAGCAGATTCAAATTTGGTGAGGGCTCTCTTGCTGGCTTGCAGACAGCTGCCTTCTTGCTGTGTCCTCACATGACCTTTCCTCTGTGCTTACGTGGAGGTAGAGAAATCTCTGGGGTCTCTGCTTCCTCTTATAAGAACACCAGTTCTATTGGATTAGGGCCCCACCCTTATGACCTCTTGTAACCTGTATTACCTTATTATGGTCCCTGTCTTCAAATATAATCATAATGGGGTTGGCTTTATTGGGCTTCCCATATAAAGGACCACATTTAGTCCATAATGGGGAGACATGGATACTTGAGAACAAAATCACAATGCTGTATGTGATTTGAAAGTTCAACAAAAATTAGAGAATGGGAGTGTGATTTGTATGTTTCTCAAAGAGAAACATAATTGAAGAAAATTAAACTTTTTCGCATCAAAGACAACTACTGCCATTATAAGAACAACTGTCCCTCAAGGTGGCTGGGTCAGTGCCTGGCTTGAAGTAAGTGCCAAATTAATGAGTTCTACTTATAAAACCGCTAATGAAGTTTGGGGGAAGGTACAGGATTTCAGGATTTTTTTTTAATACACAAGGGAGAAAGCTGTGGTTTTATAATTGGAAATGCCATGGCAGAAGGCTTCTGTGTTAGAAGAGGATGTGAAAGGGACACAGAAAAAATTATCATCAGAGAATTACAGTGAGACATGGAATGGGATAACTGAGGAGAGTCTGGGAGAGAAACAGCATCTTGGCCTTGATCTACAGGGCATCACAGAGACATCATGACACCTTTGGGATGGTCGTGGAAGGTTCAGGAGACGAATGATACAACATAGATATCATTGTAGTCAAGCGGGCACCCTGGAGAGGAGGATGTCACCAAGGTCCCTAGAGGCGAAGTGGCAGTTACACTGATTTTCCTCCATCTGTGGTAGGACCTCACAAATCAGCCACCACACTTGCTCTCACTGAGACTAGATGTATAACCTTAGAACAGTTCTCAGTACAGTAAGCCACATGTCAGCTGTGTCCATCTGACCTGAGAGATTAAACCGTTTCACTACCCCAGGCCTAAAACTGTGCTGCTTTAACTTCTGTCCCCTGCCTTTCCTGAGTTTCTTCGAATGACCGACCCCAGAACTTTCTGTAACTGAGGACTACACATGTTGCCAGAGAGTTACATTAGAAATGTGTTTGCTCTGGATGTAACTAGCTATTTAATGCGAGGTCAAATCCTAAAGGCCAGACTTCCCTCTTCTCAACTCTTGATTTCTAGAACAAAAGTATGTCTCACTCTTGTTTCCGCCCCAGTCTAAGATGGAAGCGTTTCTGTGGGGATGGTTCTTGGGGCTTCCAGTGGCAGGGCCACAGTCCCTGCCCATCCCCTCGATTGACCTGCCTTTTTCATCTTTCTCAAGTTATGCCCCATGTCCAGCCTGGTTATGTTAGCTTCTCCAAATGTGGTAGCCAGTTAGTATAAGTCAGAAGATAGGAGTGAATGAAGGATGGTGGGCGACATATCTGATTTCGAGATGACACAGTAAAAATACTCTTCTTTAATATATTCTATAGAAGTGACTTTTCCCCCAAATTTTTTCTATGTTTTCTAGACAACTGGGACTGGACCTGGTGCCTAGGAAAGAGTATGCAATGGTGGATCCAGAGGACATCAGCATTACTGAGCTCTACCGACTGGTAGGTACATGGAACCTTGGCTTACAGCCTCACTGCTAATTTTGTGGTTTCCATGGCATTCTTCATACTTGATTGATTTTATAAGAACAGGATGTTCCAAGTTTAATTTGGAGCAAGTCAAGAGAATTGAGAGCTGAGGTGACCATGCCCCAGGTAAAAAACTGTGGCGCTTTACCTGTTCCAGAATCATATGATGGGCACTACTGAGCTCTCAAGTCTTAGATATTAGGAAGTAAATCCAAAGAAGTTTTAAGTTCTTTTGCACATCTTTGTATATTTTGTTAGTTTAGTGAAATGCCCACAAATCCTATATATTTATCTGTTGTTTTCCAGTACAGTGCTGAGGCTAATGATATCCACTTATTCTTCCCCAAAATGTTACCCCCGCTCCCTGCCCCCATTACCACCATATGCAAAATCCATTGAAAGTGTCTCCTCCATTGTCTGCAACTGCTGATCTTACCCCACCCCTTCTAGACCCTAATCCATCCTCATTTCTGAAGTCTGTTAATGATTCTAAGATGTTTGATCATATTGCCCATCACCTATCACTTGAGTTTTTTCCTAGTTACATGGTAAGTTAAATCTGGTCCAGTCTGCTTTGTATTTAGCCTTGTATCCTTTGGTTTTGGTTTTGGTTTTTTAAAGATTTTATTTATTTATTTGACAGAGAGCACAAGTAGGGGGAGCAGCAGACAGAGGGAGAGGGAGAAGCAGGCTTCCCGCTGAGCAGAGAGCCCGATGCAGGGCTCGATCCTAGGACCTTGGGATCATGACCTGAGCCAAAGGCAGACACCTAACCAACTGAGCCACCCAGGCACCCCTAGCCTTTTATTCTTAATACTTGTATAAAAATTACCTAATTTCCTGATATTTAACTAAGCTCTTTTAAAACCCCAAATCAAAGATTATGGCTGGGAAGGGCTTTCAAAAGCCATTATGCCAGTGTAATTTTACTTCAATATGGTTTCCCATGCGTCTTACTATAATGTTGAAAGGAACAGCACCTGTGGTAAATAGTAGACTCATTTCTGGAAGACCCTGCCTCTTTTGGATAGCTTCCCAAGTGTACAGTAGTCTTCGTAGAATAGTGGGAATAATCTTGACCTGAGATGATCTGGGGCTGAGAAATGTGGGGAAATCACCGGTCGGCCCATCAGAGCTGAGTCTGAGTTTTAGAAAGCAGTTCTACCACTTTCATTTTTTTTCCTTCATCACTGCTCTGCTCAGGTTATTTATCTGCACCTTATTATGTCAGTTGGAATTAATTCTGCCTTCTGTAGAGAATTTCCTTCACATTGAGCTTCTTGAGAGAAATGTTTCGTGAGGCACACCTTTGTGGCATCAGTGCTAAGCAGAAACCACAGTTAAATGTCAGTTGGAGGGAGGGAGAGAAGGAGGAAGGAAAGAAAGTAAGAGTATCTCAAGTTCAAGTTACCCCTCATTCTTGCTTGTATAACAGGTAAAATCTGTGTAAATATGCGAGCCCTGTCCTCCAGTGGAGCATCTTTATTGCAGTTGCTTTCTTTAAGGGATTGGGCATCAAATTTGTCTCTCACTTTTTTAATCTCACGCGACTGGAAGTTTCTTCAGAGTAGGCAGTGTTTTATACTTCCTCTGTCATCCCCAAGATAATCTCGTACAGTGCTTTTGTACTTCATAAGCCATCACTCAGTGTTTTTGAGGTCATCATGGTCTTATGAAAAGACCATGGGTGTAGATCCAAAAAACTAGATTTGAATTCCCTTTTCTCAGGAGTGTGGTCTTGAGCTTATCGCTTAGTCTCTCAGAGCTTCCGTTTCTTCCCCTGTTAAGTAAGGAAATAATTCTTACCATGTTTGTTAGGAAGATTAAATAAGAAATGCCTGTAAGTGACCTTTTCTTGACAGTTCATGTTTGCAGCGCACCTAAGCGTTCAGTCGATTTACATTCCTTGCTCACCTTTATTTCATCCTTATTAGAGAGGCAAGTGGCAAGAATAATTGATACCTTATGTGCCAGATCTTAAGATTAGATCTGGCTATGTTCAATGAAATAAATAGTAGAAGCTTGGATATGATAGAAATTTATTTCTTTCGCAGGCCAGGAGGCAGGAGGTTCTGGGCCTGTGTGTGGTTTCATGGTGTCAAAAGTGATACGGACTTTTTATTTTTCTACCAGACAGTCCATGGCTTCCATCGTTAAGGATACTTCCAAGTTCAGTACAGCTGCAAGAGCTCTGGCCATTACATCTGCTCTCCAGCAGTAGGAAGGAGAAAGACTTGAAAGAGCTGGCCTAGAAATTCCACACGATATTTGCAGTTACATTTCTTTGGCAAGAATGTAGTCACATCCCGTATTTAGTTAAGGATGGCACATACTCGATAAGCAACTAACAGTGTCTGACACAAGTAGATTTTAGTTTTTCTAGTTTGGTTTTGTATGTGTGTGATTTTATCTTTGTTCTTTTCACCTGATGTCTTATATTGGATGGCAAATTGATACCATCTTTTTCAACATTCCGATTGGTTAGTGATGACCGCTGGGAGTGCTATGTTGATACAATTCTGGGCTGGGATCGATGAGCAGTGGCTGTCACTGGTGCAAGGGACTCCCACTGATGAGCACTGACTTCCAGGCCAGGGTGTTTTTCATTTTTAGAGCTCAAATCCTCACCCAAGGTGTTCATTTGTGATTTTCCTTGAAAATTTAGTTTCTCCTGGTAGTGGTCATATTTTACTGTTGGTAAAGCAAAGACAGCAGCCCAAGAAAAACCCAAACTATTATAAGCTGCAGAAGAACCTGTTCTTGGCAAGGCAGCTTCCGGTTCCTGTTTATGTCCTGGCCGAGCAGTAATCAGATTGTCCATCGCGCTGCTCTTTTTCTCTGGGCAGCATAAAAGTGACTGACTATGGTGACTTCACCGGTGAAGTTCACAGGAACCACCGCCAATGCCTTGCCAGTCGTCAGCGTCAGCGTCAGCGTCGTTTTTTTGGTGTTTGTCGTCATTTACAGTTCAAGGGCCATGGCATGCATGCCCCAGTAGGGGATGTTTGATTGATTGTTGGCACTTGTTTTTTTTTTTTACTATGTCTTTTCCATGTCCTATTTGAAACACAAACGTTTGTATCTTGCTAATTCCGTACTGCATCTTTAGAAGAAGAAAAGAAGTCTTGCTTTAGGTTTTGGATAATCTTGTTAGTAGATCTTTCTCACCTAATTATGTTCATCTAAGCAGTAAAATGTGCTAAACCTCACAGTGTTAACATATGTCCACTTGGAACATTTGGTTTTCTGCCAAAGGCCAGATCCCAATCCTCCTGTAAATAAAGAGAGCCTTAGCTAGATTCTCTGTTTATCTGTGCACACAGAGCATCTTTTTATAAACCTTTCTTGGTTTTATAAGATCACGTTAACTAACTGCTTTATGATCCTTAGTGGGTGGACCAGAGATTCTCAAACAGAGAGCAGGGGACATTTGACAATGTCTGGAGACATTTTTGGTTGTCACAATTGGGGGGTGGGTGGATGGAGGTGGGGAGAGGTGCTTCTGGGTCTGATGCATAGAAGCTAGAGAAAGCTGCTGAACATTGTACAAAACCCAGGAAAGCCTTCACAACAAGGAAATATCCAGCCCAAATTATCAGTAGTTCTGAAGCTGAAAAACCGTGGTATAAGCGATCTACCCAGTAATTGATACATTATATGAGGATTAAATATTTACATCCCTTCAATAAATCTTTGGAATGAATCTCTTTCTTTTCCAAATCAAGGGTTTAGTTAAACAATAAGCACATTTAGAGTGGCTGGTAGGTGCCTTTGTAAGCATAATTCATTTCACAGATGGATTTTTGTCTGTTTGTTATAACCATCAAATGATAGCCCTTGAAGTGTGAACATGCCTTTTTAATTTTGTTTTTGTAATAATATTTTCACAGAGATATTTTTAGCAGTTCCCCATAGTAGTGAGTTACCAGGAGATAAACAAGTCATCATAACCTACTTACGTCCACATCTTTTGCAGACCTGGAAGAATGGTGGGCGGGTGAAGGGGAGATTTTGGAGCCATTTGTGACGACTTACATCACATGTGGATAATCAGGCTTAGGACAGGCATGCATGCAAAAATCCAAGGTTCAAAGGCAGTAATTTTACAGAAGATGCAGCAATGCATTTTTCAGTCAGCATTGATTTGCATGTCTTTGCATATGATCTCAATCAATAGTTCTCAACCCTCATTGCACATTAGAATCACCTGGGGGAGCTTTTAAAACTATCACTGTCTGGACCCCCATCCCCTGGAAATTCTAATTTAATTGTTCTGGGATAGGTCCTGGGCATAAGTATTTTTTAAAAGCTCTCCTGGTGATTCTAAAGTGCAACCAAGGTTGAGAACCACTGATCTAGATATATTGAATTCCTTGCATGAGTAAAGGAGCTATTTTTTTTTTCTTTTTTGCTCCATTTTTAATGAACGTTCTGACTGATGCTAGCTAGGAGCTTTGCACTGTTTGAAATAAAGATCAGAGGTCTCTAAAGACCTCCTTGAGGTCCTTTATTTAAATAAGGTTTTTATACCTGTTTCTCCCACTCTAGTCCATAATCGTCATTCATTTCTTCATAGTACTTTGTGCTGTTACCTCAACTTTTAAGTATATCAGTAAATAAGTTAGCATTTTCAGAAAATAAAAAGCTTCTTTGTGAATTAAAGAGATACAGTTGTATGAATGTATGATGCTTCTTTTGCTTTGGTAAAAAAAGAATTTTGAAAAGCACAAAATAGAGCAACCTTCTCAGAAAACAAGGCAGAACTATACTTTTTTTTTTTCCCCTATGGTTAGAATTTTCTCTGCAGGAAGGTTTTTCTAGCAATCATCAGTAACACATAACACAATGTTGAGACGCACTTTACAAGAAAGTGGACTCTTCACTTTCTCAGAGAGATGTTCATCGTACCTGTTGAGTATACAGTGATTACAGATGCATTTGCTTAATTGCATTTTTAACCGTTTACCTTTCGAGTACTTCAAATAAAAGATAAAAGCATGAAAAACTTCTCATAATCTCTTCCTGTTGTATTTACAATTGTAAATTTAGATGGTGTTTTTTCCTTTCAAATCTTCGTCAGTCAGAAATTGTTGAACTAAGAAACATAAAAAAAATGGTTCATGTAGAAACAGGGTTATGTGCCTTACCCCTAGGAAAGGATATTACCGCATTACTGTGGAATTAATTCCTGAGTTCTTTTTTTTTTTTTTAAACTGTGAAGTGAGCCAGAAGAGGTGGCCATTAGTAATCTGTGTTAGGAAAGCAAAATTCCTCCTCATTCCCTGTACCTGTTCTGCGAATACACAGTCCTTTGTATATATTTTCCCTGTGCTCTTACCTTGAATCACTTCTCCTTGAAGGTGGTCCAAGAACTAGCTGGACCATGGACTGTTTGTAACTGGTCCAAGTACAAAAATTGTGAGCAAAGGTTTAGAAACCATCATAACATGCTAACATTACCACGACATTTTTATTGTATGTTATGGAAATAATCTGCCTATAATAGGTTAGGGGGAAGAACAACTGGGTTTTTTTCCAGCACCTTGCTGCAGAACCACTGTCCTACATTATTCCTTGCTCCTGCTTCCTCTTTGGGTCTTGGCCAAAGTGTCACTTTCTCAGGACACCTGCTCTGACTGCCCAGACACAAGTCAGATCGCATCCTTCCATAACCTCATGGTAAGCTGGTTCTTCCTCTCCATTTGTCACAGTTGTGGTTTCCCGTCTGCATGCAGGATGATTGTGTTGCTGTCTGCTCCCCCGGTAGATAAGATCCGTGAAGGTGGGGGCTATTTCTGTTTTCTCATCAGTGCATTCCCACTGCTTGGCACACAGGAGACAGTTAACAAGTGTGTGTTGCCTGACTGGTCTCCCCCATGTTCCGTTCACCCCAAAACTATCAGTGATTCCTTTCCTCCTTCACTTGTGTTAATGCCCGCTTCTGATCCTACCCCCCAAGTGTAGCCTCTACTGGACAGGAATGAGATGTGGACATGGGTGTTACTTCTCCCCTTAGCCAGCTCACCGGCTTCCCTTGTCTGCCTCCCTATAGCTCCACGGCAAGTTAGAAACATTTTCTTGCTCTCGTGATTGAATATCACCACAGCATGTCTCAGAAAACTACCATAATTTTGCAATTTCATATACTTTAAAAGGACTTTTAATTATGAAAAATGTGAAATCATGGCTGCATTGTTCAACAACTGTCAGTGAAATGACCAGATACTGTTTAGTCTGTTTTTTTTTTTTTTTAAAGATGAATAATAATTTGTTTTCGCCCTGGAAGTTGATAAGGGAACAGTCGAATCTTTTGACCTTCATGCTGCCTGAACCAACTGAGCAAGTTGGTATCATTTTAACATTAATGATTTAAAACCAAATTCTTGGAGCGCCTGGGTGGCTCAGTCCATTAAGCATCTGACTCTTGATTTCAACTCAGGTCATGATCTCAGGGTTGTGAAATGGAGCTCCATGTTGGGCTCTGTGCCGGGCGTGGAGCCTGCTTACGATTCTCTGTCTCTCTCCCCCTTTCCCCACCTCTCCCTCAATAGATAGATAGACAGACAGATAGATAGATAGATAGATAGATTAGATGATAAAACAAACCAAATTCTTAAAGCAAGATTCCTTGATGGTCTGCAGACTTCAGGGTTTCTTATTTTAGAAGTTGGAAGAAAATTTGGAGTGTATCATCCAACCAGATGCCAAATCCACAGGGGGGTTAAAAAAAAAAAAGGTACCACCAGACATCATAATCATATGATAGCTAACTAGTTTGTTGGATCACATTGTTTTCTTCAGTCCATGCTGATCATGTTTTTGTTGGGGCGTGTTATTCAGATGGAGCACCGACATCGGAAGAAAGACACCCCAGTGCAGGCCAGCAATCACCACCTCTTTGTGCAGATGAAG
The DNA here is from genome assembly GCF_002288905.1 of Enhydra lutris kenyoni. NCBI lineage: Eukaryota > Metazoa > Chordata > Mammalia > Carnivora > Mustelidae > Enhydra > Enhydra lutris. The sequence goes on from NW_019154111.1 coordinate 27,853,826, forward strand.
AGCCTCATGTGTTCCAACCTGGGGGAGGAGCTCGAGGTCATCTTCTCACTCTTCGACAGTAAAGAGAATCGACCAATCAGGTAACTGCATATGGAAACATGCCTAGGATTTCTGCATGTTGCAATGGTGAGCATTTGTAATTGGCAAGCTTTGGAATATAGGACCTTGTATATTTTCCCTCTGTGAGCCGCAATTTTCTCATTTGTAGAACTCTTTGAATTTCTAACCTGCCTACCCTCTGGAGGTTCCCATGAAAGTTAAATGGGGTGATGCATACAGAAGTTCTTTGAAAAACTCAAAAGGGTTGTAGAACCATGATAATTATTACTAAATGAAAGTATGTCATTAATATCAGGTCTGTTATTTGAGTTACTTTATATTGATAATGCAAGGAAGACAATATTTCTAAAGTGCAAAGTTGGTTTGCTTATCAAGGTCAACACATTGTATTTTTCAAATTTGCAGTAAACAATTGCATTATTGTTGTCTTCCCTGTGTTAGATAATATCAAGAGGGGGGTAAGTACTTGGAAACCATCCCATTAGAGTCTCAGAGCTGTAAAATGGTAAGCTGTTTCAAATATACTCTTTTTTTTTTTTCCTTAGTTCTCAGTGTCTTCTCTTAGGGCAAGTTTTTAATATTTAGGAAAAACCTGTAGTGGATATTTTGGTTGTTATTCAAAAGCCTCTACCCTTGTTGAGATTTTTTTATGTTTCAAGTTTTTTGGTGTTTGCTTTAAAGTTGAACACAATGCTTGCCACCTTTTACATTAAAAAAATTAAATTTAGAATTAAAATTATATCACACAAATCACACATGACCCAACTTTACCATGTTTTAAAAAATGATGCTTATTAAAATGCTGACAATTTTAAGCAACTCTGAGCCACATACAGTGTTTAATAAATACAAAATAATTCTGGAGTATTTCTCTCCTGGTTAAAAAAATATATATATTTTTAGGTAGCAAGGACAGAATTTATAAGATGTGTAATTAACAATGATAATAGTTTCAAAATCTACTTTATACGCTTTTGAAGGAAATGAATCGGTAAGTTAGAAACACAAACCAGTAGTGCTAAAAAGGGAAGAAAATAAAGTCTTGAAAAACAGATCCAAATTGCAGCTTAGCACTTGCTTTAGAAATGTGAAAGATTATTTAGAGATAATACTTGCTAACATATTGACGAGTGTCTTAGAGAGCTTGGTTTCCAGATAGTTTAACAAAAATTCCCCATAACATTGTCTATATAACATGTTGTCTCTAAAATATTTAACAAACTATAGGAAAAGTAAAAGGGAGTCATGAGGTCACTCTTCTACTCATTCCTGTTAAGCCAAGGTTTTGAAGACTAAATTCCCCTTTGCCACTAATGTTCACATTGCATCACCACAGGAATGTGTTAATTTAGAATTAAAATTAGCTGCTCTCTTAGTTTTGTTATAAACATTTTGAAATCTCCTAAAATATCCTTTTAGGTTTTAAGCAACAGAGTTCCCCTTCTTTTATTCCTATGTGCTTGATGAAAGTAGGAAAATAACCTGGGTATAGGATCCCCAAAATATGTTTTTGTGGTCTCCAAGTTCAGACCGGGAGTTGGACCTTTTTTCTGCTCTGTGACATGGCTGGGCTCCCATATGTGCCCGCCTCTCCCTTCGCCTTCCCCGCTTTTCTTCCTCTTCCCCTCTCCCTGGCCTCTGTCACACACACTTCTCTGATAATCCACCTGAGAAGTCATGACCCTAGAAGACATCAAGCCTGAGTCCTTCTTCACTGCTTCTACATCGTAATCATCGTAAAGATGCTGAGCAAAAGAATAAGTAAGAATAAGTAGATATGCTTACGAGGTGATGGAACAGTTTCAGATTTATTTTCTTGCTTTCTGAGACCTTGGGCAGCACAACGATTATTCTTTTAGGGAATTTTCAGAACCCTGCTGTGAGTAGCTTTGGTTCCATTGATGGCACAGGGCAAGTCACCATTACCCTTTGAAGGGGCCTTAGGATACGCAGATCTGGAGACTGGACTTGACTCTGCTCTTTGCTGTTGACTGCAGCTGCCCTGACCCCTTCACTTGCCTCTGTCTTTTCATTCATCTTGGAACTGGTGACAAACTGGCTTCTCTCATGGCTCCCAGCCTAGCTTAGAAGTGTAAAGTATTTTGCATCTTTTCAGAAAAAGGTATCACAAAGGTAAGATATGATTTTGAGACCTTGTGTTTCTTCTTAGGCCTAACAGTGTGGGATGTGTGGGTATTTTAAAACCAACTTGCATTTCTTTTTTAAACTTTTTTTTTTTTTTCCTTAGAAAATTTCAGATGTGAAAAGGTAGAATAGTATCATAAAGCCTCAGGTACCTGCCTCCAGCTTCAACAGTGATCAGCTCAGACCTGGTCTTATTTAAACCACACCCCTTTCCAGTCCTCCTCATTGCCTCCAGGTTATTTGGAGGCAAATACCAGATATCCTATTTTCAAACGTGGGTATATCCCTAAAAAGAGGAATTCCAAAGAAATTACTACCTAAGAAATTAATATTCCCTAATTTTTTAAAAAAGAATTTATTTATTTATTTGACAGACGTCAAGAGAGGGAACATAAGCAGGGGTAGTGGGAGAGGGAGAAGTAGGCTTCCCGCCAAGCAGGGAGCTAGACATACGGCTCGATCCCCGAATCCTGGGATCATGACCTAAGTGGAAGGCAGACACTTAACGACTGAGCCACCCAGGCACCCCTTAATATTCCCTCATGATCAAGTATCCATCTCCAGCCAGCCTTTAGTTTTCCCATATTGACTCATACAATTTTACAAATTCCTTATCTGGAATTAGCACTTACCTGCAACCCTTATCTGCAATTCCAAATTCCTTATCTGGAATCTGGAATGCCAGATAAGGAATTTGTAATTTATAAGATCCAAATCAAGCCCATGTATTACAGCTGGTTGATAAGTTTCGCAAGTCACTTTTTAGCTAAAGTTTCCCTCCCTCTCTCCCTCTTAAATTGTCTTGCAATTATTTTGTTGGGGAAACTGATAATTAGATTTTTTTTTCTTTTTCTGAGTTCCATGTTCAGTCCAAACAATGTAAATCTGTAGACAAAAGGAGGTATATTTAAGAGAATGCTTTTGTTGTTAAAGATCATGACTGCTATAATATAGAAAAAATAAGACACATCCCAAGTATAATATTTATAGCATTGATCCTGACCATTAATCACAGGAAGTTACCTTGTCCAGGTGTAGGTGGACGGGCCAACATGGGCTAAGTCGGTGGAGGTGTGGTGAGGAGCAGTAGATGTTTGTTCCTCCCACAAGGCAGACAACTGGTTGGGACTTTTTTTTTTAACCTTTCCGCCTCTAAGAAGCAAACGGCCAGCATTTACTGAGCACAAACCATTTTCCAGACTTCATTCTAAATGCTTTAAAAGTGTTGTCAGCACTGATACTGTAGGTGAGGAAACCAAGGCACGGAAAGTTTGCATAGTCAACCGGGGTTAGAATTTGAGAGACTGATAGTTTTTTTTTTTTTTTTTTTTTAGTATTATTTATTTATTTGACAGAGAGAGAGATCACAAGAGCCAGAGTTAGAACTTCAGAGACTGATAATCTTTTTTTTTTTTAAGATTTTATTTATTTATTTGACAGAGAGAGAGAGAGATCACAAGTGGGCAAACGGGGGTGTGGGGGCAGGCTCCCCACTGAGCAGAGAGCCTGATGCGAGGCTCAATCCTAGAACCCTGAGATCATGATCTGAGTCGAAGACAGAGGCTTAACCCACTGAGCCACCCAGGTGCCCCAGAGACTGATAGTCTTAATAATAAGTTGTTATAAATTATTGATAATGATAATACTAAACATAGAGCCTCAAAAATGCTCTGTGCTACAGAAACTGGTTTTCTGAATTGAGTCCTTCTCAAATACTTTAAGAAAAGCAAAGTAACGTTGACTCTTACTGTGTGCCAATGATAAGTAGGTTAGTAGTACTTGGAGATGGCAAATGCAAAAGGAGACAACATATGAAAATCCTCCCCTTCTGGTTCAACTCAGCGGAACAGTGACCCACATGTATATCTACAATACCAGGAAGGGTACGTTTTCCACCGAAAAACTTAAATTGTCACTAAAGTTGGGTCATACTTAGAAAGCCCATTAATTTTCTCTCAAAAAAATTTCTACCCGGACATGTTCCTGAACGTTAGGCCTCTCATGCAAGACAACTCTTGCTGTAAGTAATCACAAAGACTTAGTCAACCTCTGATGCCATCTTGCTCACATACACCTACCATGTTCTTCCTGTCCAGCTTACCTACCTCAGTTGCTTGTGTAACAGCACCAACCGAGAGCTCCCTGCACATAAAGCTACATTGGACTCCACTCTCAGCAAATATAACATATTTATATATATTATAAATTATATATTATTTATATATATATTATATATATATATTATATATAACATATATATATATATATATGTTATATTATATATAACAAATATAACTTTGATTTATTGGAGTTTTGTACAGTCCTGACAGTTATATAATTAGTAAAAAATGAATTTGATAAGTTAAGTTTTGTATGAGTGAAGTGGTTTTAGAGAATATCTGTCTTGTTGAAAGTTTGTAATTTCTCCACTCTACAAGGGTATAGCTGGGAAAGCCAGGCAGTCATTTCCCCAGATATCCTCTGTAATTTTGTTTTATTTTCTTCTTTTCTATTCTGTTTATTTAACAAAGCACTTACATAATGCTTATGATGTGCCAGGCACTGTTCTAAGCTTTTTAAAAAATATTTACTTATTTGTCTCTTGTAACAACCCTATGAGGTAGGTACTGATACTATCCCCATTTTTTATGGATGGGGAAACTGAGGCATAGCATGATTAATAGGTGACACAGCTAGTATGTCGTGTGGCCGGATCTTAACTTGCAGCCTTGTCAGGTGTCAGTACTCTGAGTCATTTTTCTATACCCAGTCTCCTCATCTTTAGGACTTAATATACCCTGTTTTCTTCCTCAACCAAGTTTTACTCACCAGTGTGTGGTAAGGAGTCTGTTGAGGGTTTGTTTTTTTAAGAAACCAGAGTGGGAGAGAAAATGAGCTTGTTGACAGGAAGGATCCAGTAACAAAGGAGAGACTGCCCTCAGAGGAGAGGGGAAGTCTTTGGTGGGTCAGTGTCCCTTTCAGAGGCATCAGGAAACGGGCCTGAGACTGCAGGTGGTGAGATTAGCTGGGGCCAGAGAAAGGGACGAGTTTGTGGAACGGTGTTGGTGAGCATAAACTGAGCGATAGGATTGGGATTATCTGGAGTCTTTGTTCATATATATGTGTGTATACATATATATATACTAGTTAACCTTATATGTTACACATGTCTCCTTTGGCTTGCATTTAAAATTGGTTTTTGAACAATTTGGTGACAGAAATACTCCCAGTGTTTGTGTTTTGCATAGGCTGTTCAGCTCTGCATGTGTGTACTCATTCATATCTTCCCTGTGAGGAGATGTGTCAATTAATCTACAACAGACTGTAAATTATATGGGCCAATGCAAATGACATCGTTCACTGGCTGACTACTTCCCTTATAACTTTCATTACTTTGTTTACTGATGTATTCTAAGGCTTCATTAATTAAAGCTGTAAATTTGTTTCACGACTAATGTATTACTGTATTTCATTCTCATCAGAGAATTTGTTTAATAGGACCTAAGTGCCACAAATGGGTACTTAGCTTAGTCCAGGGCTGCTCATGCATGCACGCTGCTGGCATGGGCTTTTATTTGAGAAAATAGCAGCAGGGTAGTACTCCTGGAAAGTCTTATTCTGGTAATTAAATTCCAAAGGTCTTTTCATAGTAGTTAAATTCAGATAAAATTTATTTTCTGCTGGTAACTTAGTCACATTCTTTCCTGAAGTTATGTATTTTTCCTACCATCGTACGTGGTAGGAAATACATACAAACTCTTGATTTTCCTTGAAATGCCTCATTTCCATGCAAATTTTATGTTGCCCACTATCACCTTCTTTATTTGATATATCATCCTAATTCTGTCATTTATGAGAAAGGCAAGTAGTGAATATTATTGGTGGGGCTCAGGGTTTTTTAATGTGAATCGTACAGAACTATGAAATATGTCTGAATGTATCTCCATCCTCAAGACACGTCTCTCCCCATATCTGGTACAGGCAGCACTATATAGTTTATAAGTGGCCCAGGTCTGGTGTCAGAGGGCCTGGGTTCAAATCCTGGGTGGTTTTTTCTTTTTAATTCAGTAGCTGAATCGGTCTGGTACGTTAATTCATTTTTCTTATAGCTGTTAATTATCTGCTAAATGAAGATGATAATAGCACTTACCTCTCAGGGGTTATTTGAAGATTAAATGAGATCATAGATACATTTCATAATGTAATGCTTGACACCTGGTCATTGGTCAGTAAATGGTAGCTATAAAGATTATGATTTTCAAATACCCAAATAGGAAATGCACTTTAACATAACCACAAATGATAAATAGTATTTGTTCTTGAATTCTTATATTTTATGAGTACTTATTGTTGTTTTGTTAGGTACAAGTTATTACAGTTAGATAAGATTCAGAGAGACTTCCTGGTTAACAGGTAGAAGGGCATCAGGGGTATGATTTGCTTTAAAGTACTTCAACAACAAGAAGGGGAAAAAAAAAAGCAAACGGAGAACAAAGTTAGAATAAAGGGATAGGTGGAACTAGTGTGACATAATGTCATGACTGTGGATTCCCTGTGGTAGGTCTATAGGTTCTTGGTTGAACTTTAAGCAATTGGGTGTATATAGTTAATGAGTTACCTGCTTCACATGTTTTATGCACGGAGGCAAAAAAGCAATGAAGAAGAAGATTGGTTTCTTAGTCTGGTCTAGTTGCTAGTTGCGTGGATGTCTTGGTTCCATTCTGCCTGTAATAATATTCCTGGGTTTATATAAACTGACAATAATATTCTTGATGATGGATTTGACAAAACTTGAGAGGAATGTTTTGCTAAGGTCTAGGACATTCAGTATTTTATAATATGTGCATTGTAACATTACCTTTAAAGCATAAACTGTGACTCATATATAAAGCAAAATAGCAGCTTTTAGAAGATGAATCAAGATGCTGTGAGAGGAAGTACTTATATGTTCAAGCAAAATTTTATGTCTTCATTAGGACCAGCTTCCCATAAACTCTGAATTAGTACAGGTTCAACCTCTCAAAAGTGAAGATATGCAGCAGTTCTGTGAATGGCATATTACCTCTAACCATTCACTTGTTCGTTCATTCACTCATTGCACAAGTTACATAGGAGTATCTGTTGGTAACACCTTACTGGAGATTCAAAGGTGAATCTTGGAACAAATGTCAGAGGGGATCCAGGATGCCAGGAAAGGCATCTACTTTGAGAGGAAGGGCGCTGCTTCTAACGTGGGAGGAAGGGAGGTGAGGTCAGTGAAATGGATAGAAAATGTTGAGATGGAAAGACTGGGTTTGTGGCCTTGGTCTTATATAAGTAACAAAGGGGGAAAAAGATCTGTCATTGGAAAGCAAAAGAGAGAATTAATTGGGGGCTGAAAGTGATTTACAGGAACAGGGTGAGTGGACGCTGAACAGAAGTGTGATAGGAAGCAGAGTTAGTGCAGAATAATAGAATTGCTGTGTGTGGTGAGGCCTCTCCGAAGAGAGATGTCTGAAAGGGGTAGTGAGTCCTGGCTCTCAAGTTCTCCAGCTTTTGCCAGAGGTGCTCAGGAAGTATGCGTCAGAAGCAGGGATTGGGGGTTGGAGATTGAAACATCCCAGTTGGAAAAGAATGAGAAGATTGGAAATCTGGCATCATGATGAGTAGAATCAAAGAAATGACAACCGTAGCTTCCGATGGGTCTCTTCAGAGGCAGATACGATCTAATAATAGCCTTTTCATTTTTTAAAGGAAATTAAAGAAGTGGCGTTTTGTTTTGTTTCTGAAAAATTCAGGTACTGGGAAAATTTTTCAAGAGTTTATAGAAGTCAGCTGTCAGAGACAATGGCTACTCAGCCCAAACTAGGAAAAATGTGTCTGAATTGTGTGCATTGTAGTACATTGTATCTATCATACGTAACCCAGTTAAGAGAACAGAAAAGATTTTTTAATTCTCTGAGCACTATGCTAGAATTTCTCATTTCATACATCATTTGCAACTTATTAGAGTGTGATCACATAAGTTCAGCTTGATATTTTTATCATAAATGAAGATCATTTATGGTTTGTGAATGCTGAAGGATAGCTGGCAGAGAGCTCTTCTTTAAGTGTTATGTTGCAAAGCTGACTCAAAATTGTAACCTCTCCAAAGCACAACAACAATGTAGAGAGAGAAGGTCTGGCCATACATGCAGGGAGCACAACTCTGCTTGGGAACAAAAATAGTTGAAGAAGGCGTTCAGAGCTCCTCCTTGGATTGTGGCAACATCAACTACTCTGTACGGCCTGGAGCATTTCCTGCTGTGTCTAAACGTGCTGGCTCACATCTCGCTGTGGGTGTCTGTCCATCCGTGACCCACAGTGACCTTCCCTGGGGCCTCCTGTTTAAAGGCTCTACTGCTCCCCATTCTCCCTTTTCTTTTCCATCTTCTAATTCTTCGAGCAGGTGCATGAAAACTGGGGCCATTGTCACTTTGGAGTAAATCAGATTTTGTGGTTTGCTTCCCCTTTGGTCACACTTCTGTGTCACATATTAAAAAAAATAATAACAACAACAGGGGCGCCTGGGTGGCTCAGTGGATTAAAGCCTCTGCCTTAGGCTCAGGTCATACAACCAGGGTCCTGGGATCGAGCCATGCATCGAGATCTCTGCTCCACAGGGAGCCTGCTTCCTCCTCTCTCTCTGCCTGCCTCTCTGCCTACTTGTGATCTCTGTCTGTCAAATAAATAAATAAAATCGTATAAAAAATAATTGTTTAAAAAAAATAACAACAAATAATTGCTTTAGAGATGTGGTGATGTCTTTCATCAGAGACATTTTAAGAAATGGTCCAGGAAGAAGATCTAAATTAAAACAGAAGAAGCCAAGAAATAACTTCATTCATGCTAAGAACACTAGGGTAAAAGCCATCTACTCTTTTTCTCCATAGAATTTTAAGAGCCATACAATTCCATTTATTTTTCCAATTGCAAATTAATACCTGATTCTAACGATAAGTGGCTGGAAATTCAAGATGGCAGAAAACTGAACACTCAGTGGATTCAGAACTGGCTTTCTCTCTTTTAACCCTCCCCACTTCCTCAGTCTCCTTGCCTCTTCATTGTTTTTTGTTTTTTTTTTCAAAAGATTTTATTTATTTATTTGACAGAGAGAGAGAGAGAGATCACAAGTAGGCAGAGAGACAAGAGGTGGGGGGTGGGGAGCAGGTTCCCCGCTGTGCAGAGAGCCTGATATGGGCCTCGATCCCAGGACTCTGAGACTGTGACCTGAGCCAAAGGCAGAGGCGCCCCTCCTTGCCTCTTTTTACTTAGATTGTGCAATCTTGTAGAATGTGACCAGAAGGCCCTTTTACCCCTCTTCCTGTGTTTTAAAAAGTGATCAGCTTGGTGGTCTTTTCACCAAGAAGCTGTCATCTCTGTCTTTCTTGCTCTGTGCTATGTTTGCTGCTTATATGGAATTCAGATTTCATTTTCCCAAGTTCCCCACTGAGGAAGAAGTTATGGTCACACTGAGCAACCCATCGCACAAGGACTTCTTTGGTGCCATTTCTGCTGTAAGATGGTTGAACACTGACAAAGGAATTGTGAATGATAGGGCCCTCGTTAGCTCCTTTTCTGAACGTAAGACTTTTCCCCCTCATCATCTTCTTGTGTCCACTGGGTGGGTGTTGATGTGGTTAAAGGAAGCTTAAAAGTCTTCTGTTGTTGAGACAACACATTGTAAGATCATGCCATTATTGTCTCATTTTTGTTGTCATCCTTCTACTCCAGTGGGCATGTGCCTGTCAGTGAGAGGGAGAACTCAAACTGTTGAGGGCTTCTGGAGTGTGGATGGTGTTGTTTCGTGTTACTCTTTGTGAATCAGAAGCACACTCTCGGACCTGTCCCTATGGGAGCATCATTTGCAAAATCTGTCATGCTAAAAAAATGTGAATAAAAATTGGCAGACACATATACAGTGCCTTTTCCTCAGTATTTCTCTTTAGAGATTTTTGACTGAAAGTTAAACAGAGACTGTGCCTTCTTTTTATGTCCACTGAGCATGATTTCACACTGTTGCTGTTGAGTCATTGATGATCATTCATTGAGCAAACAATTACTGTTGTCCTTCTCAGAGCCAGGCACTGATTTGGGCAAGTGCGGACACATCAGTGAATAACCCAGGGAAAAAAAAAAATCCTGTACTTCCAGAATGTAGATTCTAATGCTACTGAAAATACTCTTAAACTTTAAGTCATGAAGTATTTTTTGAAAGATAGTTTCTATACCATCTCATAGTATTTTAACCAATATAGTGTTTCCATTTCACAAAAATATTTGCAGTGTCTAAAGCAATGCTTCCTAATCTTTTTAGTCCCTTTGGCTCCTTCTCCAACTTAGGAAAACTATAAACCTCTATGGAAAGTAATGTACCTGTTCTCATTCACATTAATATTTGTATATCAGTTTAGACATTTTGTAGCTGCCTTGTTTAAAAAAAAAAAATCACTTGACCTTCAAAAGCCCAAGTGCATTTGTCATCTAGCTCATGAATACTATTTAATAAGGATTTAGATAGTTTTCAGTTTTTTTTTTTTTTTAAAGATTTTATTTATTTATTTGTCAGAGAGAGAGAGAGAGAGCGCGAGAGTGAGCACAAGCAGATAGAGTGGCAGGCAGAGGCAGAGGGAGAAGCAGGCTCCCTGCCCAGCAAGGAGCCCAATGCGGGACTCGATCCCAGGACGCTGGGATCATGACCTGAGCCGAAGGCAGCGGCTTAACCCAGTGAGCCACCCAGGCGTCCCTAGTTTTCAGTTTTTAAACTTGTAATGAATGCAAAGAATCTGTCAGTAACTTGTTGAAAGGAAATTGGATTTTTTGCTTATTTTCTTTAAAAAAAATCTTTTTGAGATAATAAATGCATGAAAGATGTGTTGTACTTAGTGGTTTTGTAGGGCTTGACTTACTTCCAGTTTTATTATTTATTCTGCTTTCATTTGCGATTTCCTTGCAAGGAATTGCATGCTTCAATCCAAAGTATATTTAAGTTCAGGGTTGCTCTATTTTCAAGATTTCTTATTACAGATGCTTTCCCTAACAAAGAGACATTGTTAGAAAGGTCAGAATAATTACCGTGCATCGACCGGAGTGTTTCCTCCCTCGTGGTGTGTCAAATATACAATATTTATAATGATCAAATTATGTAAATTCACAGAAGAATAAGCATAAGATATTCTGCCTATACAGGCCTTCTTATTTCATGGTTCCTGTTTCTGTTGATAAGATCCTATCATTGCCTACTTTTTGTTACTTCTCTGAGAAACTGGTTTTCTATTGAAATTCTTAATGAATTCTCTAGAGATGGTGCAGGAAAGTATTTCCCCGAGTTGCTCAAATGGTATAGCTATTTCTAAGGATTTACTTGAATTCAACATTGGGATTTCTGGAGTCTCAAGTCTTTTGAACTTATAGTCATTACTCTTTTTCTTAAATCAGTCAATGCAGTCATTTTTTAAAATTCATCAGTCAGTGATGGATAGCACAGGCAATATGAAATGGCAGATGATATGTATATCACTTATTTATAATTTAAAAAAGCATGGAATTTCTTTTTTCGTTGAGTTATACTATTCTAGAAAGAGTTTCGATTCAGATAGCTTTATTCTCTGAAAGAAAAAATAGCATGAAATGCTTTTCAGTCATCTTAAGTAGTAAGAATCAGCATGATGTTCAAAATTCGCAATAGAGTTGACTATTAGTTTAAAAAATAATCTCCCCTTGTATCATTCAACTGAAGAATCCTTTGCTGTCCTGACAAAGCCATCACAGCAGTTGGTTGCTTAGTCTCTCACCATCAAATATTTTTAGGGTGAATCTGGGCATGGACATTACTATTAAAAACAGAAAACTCAAGACTCTGTCTTCTCTCTAGGTGAACTCCAGAAACCTTGGTAGCGACAATCACTCTCTTTCCATTTCCCTGTAATCAGAAAAAAGCTCATGACCCTAATGTTGCTTTAGTTTTAAAATTAGAAAGCCCATTAATAGCTTTATTTAGGAAGTCTTGCTCGAAGAGTTGCTTTCATTTATTGCCAAGGAGAAACTGTCCCTTCTCTGGTTATGTGGTCAGGAGAAGAACTGTGAAAAGTCTTTGGCCTGAAGGTACCGGCGTGCATTGCCTGTTTTCTGGTATATATGATGCTTGTAAAAGACAGCCAGCAGTTCTAACTCATTAGGGCCTGGGCATTTAGGTCAAAACAGTGGTCCTTAAACATAACTGGACTTTTAAACATGCAGGGAGCTTTTAGATTCATCCTGACCTAGTAAGTCAGGATGTCCAGGGGAGGGCCTGGGTTTTATACAGCTCCCAAGAGCATGTTGTGTGCACCTGTGTTAGGAGCCCCCGGAGGATAAGGCAGGCAAGTGTCTCTGTTTCCCACTGAGCATTCCTTTCATTTTTTCCTCTGTGCCATGGTGAGCACTGAAGCCCTTGGTCCAGTAGCCAGCTCAGCCTCCACCCACCTCCCCAGAGTCTTGCCTGAATGGTGGTAGCACCAGCTCATGGGGGACGTTAGTCCACATTTAGAAAGTAGCTTGAGCCTTCCTGTTTTCAGTTGTTCTTTGCCACTTGTTCTAAGAAAGAACGTGGTGACAGTCCCCCTCAGACTGTTGGCAGCATCTTCTACTGTTAATCAGTCAGAAAGCATGTGACAAAATGCAGAAGCAGTGAACTAGAAGCAAGAAATCACCTTATGTTTGCATTCTCTTGCCTTGTGGCTCGAGGCTCCAGGGTGAGCACAGCTGAGACACCCACTCACGGCTTCTCACTCTTCCCTTGTCCTCTCGCTCCCACTGTTTCCGCCTTGGCTCCTGGTGCACCTCCCTTTGCTTTTGCTCACCAGAGAGTAGATATTGTTATCCTGACACATGGCAAAGTTAACTGTAAAACAAGTGACTTTGCATTTTCAAAGGCACTACATGGGCAGTTGTTGGTCAGATGGTTTCTTCAAGTGTGAGTGTAAAAGAACCAGACGGTTCAGGGTTTTTCTGATTTGTTTACCAGAACATGAGCATCTAAATGTTTTCTCTCTTCTGCTACTGTTACTCTTGGGGATCCTATATTTATTTTAATGATTTAACTGTTCGAGTGGTTTTAGAAAAATTCTTTATAATTTTCTATAGTTTGGTCAGTCTAGGCTACTAATCTTTCACATCACATGTTTCAACCCAAGATATTCCCCACTCATATGGTTTTGGACGAAGTACAGCTTGTGTAATTTTCACATTCCTGAGATCACCAGGCAGTTTTGCTTCTTACGAGTTGGGAACTATAGAGAGGTTAACATGAATCATACAGAGAAATAGAAAAATCTCCTTGGCGTTGGCCAGTCCTAACTTCAGGTACATTGTTCTTTGAAGCCAACTGCTTATCCTAGGAACACCCTATGGGAGAGGCACTTGATAGGATGACTCAGAAGTCTGGGAGCACTCTCCCACATCTGGCCTGCAGGCCTCCAAGACCCTAGGCAAGGCCTTTCCTACAGAAGGGCGACTGCTTCTCTGTGGCTGTGTTAGGCAGAGGGACAGGAAGAAGGAACATCCTGTCCTGCTGAGAATGGGAACAGAAGCCATCAGAGGGCTCCACATCCCGACTGCACACCCCACATGATCTGACCACGGATAAGAACTTTTCTATCCAGCTCTGCATGGAAATAACACTCTTCGTTATCAGAGATCTTTTTGAGTACTTCGGAATGCGGTGGCACAACTGAGCAGGCACACAGATGTAAACTCCCTAAATACAGTTACATTTGTGGCTGGCTTGATTCATTCATTCATTCTGTCAGTCAGTCATTTATTTTCAGTTTCATGTGTTTTCGTTATTATTTTTTATTTTATTGAAAATATTCACAGTACAAACCCTCCGTTCGCATGACATGGTTAGTCTTGCTCTGCTTTGTTCACAGTAATCTGTTCTCTTACATACTGCTTAGTATTGTGGTTAAGACCTGAGATTCTGGCTTCAGGCCCTGAATAAATGATTTCCTGGCTGCAGCCTTGCTGATCATGCAAGTTTGGCCAATTTACCTAATACCTCCCAGCCCCAGATTCCCCATATGCAAAGTAGGGATGGAGGTGGTTGCTACCGCATCAGGCGGTTGTGAGAAATAAGTGAGAAAATCCATGTGAAGTATAAGTCATGGTGCCCAGCACAGGGTAATATTTACTTGTACAATTTTTCTCTTGGGCCCAGGATGGGGATGCTTGTTTACACTCTTATTTCATTATCTTGGTTTCCTTAAATCCTTGTTAGAAGAAGGCAAGTCATAGATAATAAATAATTACGGGGTTTTTTTATGCTTTATTTCCAAAGAAAGAATCTGTCTTTGTTGATTTATAATATAAAATGATTTATAATGGCTTACACATGGAATTCAGATGGGCACTAAATTTCTCTCGGAAGTTTCCTCTGGGAGAACATGGCAGTATATGGCAAAGTCAAATGAGGATTTTTTTTTTCCTTGCTGGTAATATCAGCTCACATTTCTCAGTGTTTCTGGAGTTGTTTCTATTTACTTATTCCTTAGTGATGAAGGACACAGTATTCTCATTTGGAAATATATAATGTCACTGTAGATTTTTCCATCACTGTATGTTTAATATAACAAAGATAGAAAATGTGCACGGGGACAAGGCTAGAAGCATGATCTAAAATCTGGGGGTGCCATGAAGTTAATTAGGTGACTCTCACATCTGGTGGGGAGGCGCCCTTGATTGAAATGTCTCTTTGGAGAATTTCATGTATTTCTCACCATAAAGTAAAGGACATTATGGGGAAGAGAGGGAAACTTAGGAATGCAAATGAATCTCCCCACTTATTGTGATTGTGTTGTATTTTTTTCCTAAAAGATTATATTTCTTCAGTCTTTTATTTAACCACTGAGGAAGTACCAGGTCATCGGCTAGCAGCTGGGATGTAAAGGTTAATGATGATCACCCCATACTCTCCTTTTTGACAGTGTATTAGCAAGGAACACACACACCTGTTATGATTAGGAAAAAAATGTAAACGATGTAATTGAGGTATTCACATCTTACCACGTCAAAAAGGACACTTTTTAAGCTCACAGAAACCAACTGTGTTTTCTAATCGGAGAAGCCACCCTTTTCCTTAAAGTAGAGTCTCAAAAATGCCTTTGTGCGTGGCCACAAAAGTTTGTGAGAGAATTGTAGATGTATCAGAGTGCAATGTCAGTGATTTGTTCAGTTTTTCTCCCCTGGCCTTCAAGACATACATTTTGGTATTGTCCAAACTTGGGGTGGGGATGAGGTGGCGGGATATTTATTTGTAATTCAAAGATTCTGAGATCTTTTTCTATAGGTCATCTTCTTACCTCTGAAACCATTTGCTGGTTAAATAGGTCCTATATCACCAAAGCTAAAGAGAATTTGATTTGAGATTTAAGTTTGTGTAATAACTTGTCGCTAAGTGAATAAAATTTTTTTTAATTGGCCACAAAGATTTTTCTTTTCCCTTTTAATAGAAGTCTGGTTTTTTTTTTTTTTAAAGATTTTATTTATTTACTTGACAGACAGAGATCACAAATAGGCAGAGAAGCAGGCAGAGAGAGAGGAGGAAGCAGGCTCCCCACTGAGCAGAGAGCCTGATGCGGGGCTCGATCCCATGACCCTGGAATCATGACCCAAGCCGAAAGCAGAGGCTTTAACCCACTGAGCCACCCAGGTGCCCCTGTGTTTTGTTTTTTTTTTTTTTAAGATTTTATTTATTTATTTGACACAGAGAGAGAGAAAGATCACAAGGAGGCAGAGAGGCAGGCAGAGAGAAAGGGGGAAGCAAGCTCCCTGCTGAGCAGAGAGCCCGATGCGGGGCTCGATCCCAGGACTCCAAGACCAAGACCTGAGCCGAAGGCAGAGGCTTAACCCACTGAGCCACCCAGGTGCCCCGATAGAAGTCTGTTTTTTGTTTTTTGTTTTTTTTTTAATTGCACATGAGTTATTTTTCCTTCGTCAGTCTATTTTTATCTCCCCCTTAAGGCATGCTTAAGCGAGGGGATATGTCATTGGCTTAGTACATATTGATATTCTTTCTGAAACAGGATATGATATAGTATAATACTTGCATAATCAGGTTTCTGTCTAGACTGGTGAAATTAAAATAGTGACAGAGCAAAAGGAATCTCTTTCTGAAATAGAATACTTTAGGAAACATGGCTTTACCAGAATATTGATGAAGCTTGCAAATATGGAGTGGTATTTTATATCAGTATTAAAGCTAAGGTTTTCATATCTAGAATGCCTTGTTGACTTTTGTATATTCATCTTATTGGTATTCATTATTTTCGACTGCCCTATCAGAAGATAAAGGGCAATTTGTTGTAAACATTCCAGTAGGGATAAAGAGGAGCCTCAAACATAAGTGCATCTCAATAATATATAAAAATATAAAGTAGCAGATGCTGTCTGTGGTACAGAAGAGGGGAAAATGGTCACATTGCCTGTGTTTGGGGCTAAAGTATAATCCATAAACATTCTTTGATGACTAAGAAGCAAAACCGAATTCCAGTCTTAAATCTCAGGAGAGTTGATTAACTAAAGCCAAATTCTTAAATCATTTTGGAGCTCTGCATTTGTTTAATAAAATAATTCTATTTTCCTATTTATTTTTCTAGGTATGTTTCCTTGAGCAAATTACCAAGGAACTATTTTAAGCCAGGGACTGCTTTGAAACCTGCTAAAACATATTTCTGCTGCTTTCATTCCCATGAGCCCAAGAAGGGTGTGGGGAGGGTGACCCTGTACTCTTAGGACCAGGCTTGACCAAATCAGTGGGTGTCCCAAATAGATGGACAGCTTCTCTCTTATCTCAATATTCTGGAAATATTTGCTCTTTATTTCTATAAAGCAGAGAAAAGACTAACCTTATAGCATTCATATGAAGTACAAAGGTTTTGAATTAGCACATGGGATAGAATCAGTTCTCAGGCGTGCACCAGATCTGTGATCTTGGACAATATAATTTACTATTTCTCAGTTTCCCCGTCCATAAAATGAGTATAATAGTATTTCTGTCTTTATAAGGGCATAATGAGGATTAAATGAATCAATTCCTGTTCAGTCCTTAGCAGAGTGGCCATCAAATGGTGAATTCGTAACAAAAATAGTATTACCTTGTATGATTATTTAAGTATCCTTCATTTATCTGAAGATGAATTTTTACGCATTTACTTCGAGCGTATCTTAAATTTGAAATAGTGGTGAATTTTCTTCTGCTGTGAAGAAAGCTTACAGTCCTCCTTGAAGTATAGGAAATGACGGTTGGGTAATAAAAATTTAACTCTGCATCCTCTTGGATCCTTCATTCCCAGAGTGAATTCTGCATTCAGAATTGTCTCACGTGGAACATTAGCTTCTCTTGAGAATTCTTGCAACAATTTGTATTCTCATCATTCAGACCCCATCAGCCACTGCTCTCTGAAAAAATACCCCAAAACCCCACAGATAATAGGTATGGGATGACCCCCCCAGAAATGTACATTGGTTGCCCTTTCTCATATGAGAGGGCAGGAATAGGTTATCATGTAAGAATAAAGAAAAACATGGTAAGCCAGGTAGTTGAATCTGTTACGTGTATCTATCTAGATTTAAATCACAAAAGAGAATAAAAATGTTCCAAAACAGTCATAAATTCATATCCATATGCTTCCTTAGAGATGGGGTTATGGCTCTTGTTTCTTCTCCTGCACGAGATAAGGGAGATTTGCGTTGACAGAGCCAGTATTTAAGGCAAGGGTGGAGTGGTGAATCAGCATGGTGAGCTGGCAGTTCCAAGCCTCACTAACGCCTCGCACTCTCTTTCCCTGCTTGGTCCTCAGCCTGAAGCAAATCTAACCTTGGCCACACTGTGTGCTAATACCCTGGTGCTGCATTCTCTAGATGTTGGCTGTGTTCCCTCCCTGAGGTGGGCAGTCATTTGATTCTGTCATAGGCACGAGGATATTGAAATTCAGAAGCTCATGGTTGCTGGTACATTCATTTTTCTCTGGTTGATATTCTTTCTATTTTACTTACTTATATTTCTGTTTATTTGAATATAAATGGGTATTTTTGAATATAAATGGGTAACATTACCTTGGATCCAAATGACATCCACAAATATATTGATTTGAATTAGTAGCTGATCAATAGCATTTGTGTTTGTATTTAATATGGTGACCCTGTATTTTCTTATGCAAGTTCTTTGGGGAATTTAAGGTCTCCTTTTTCTTCATGGACCAGCGCAAATTCAAGTTTCATTTCTTGGACCTTCTCTTGGTGTTTTAGATGACATATTTATAAGAGCATAAAATATTAAGCCTTCTGCTAGATAGTTACCACTCAGGATGGTAAGTGTGTATCATGATGTATGATATTCATTAAATACATGACACACAACATGAAAAACAATACTCTTAGGTACGAACACACAAAACATGGTAGGTCAGTTTTTTTTCCTTTCTTGCATTTACTTAGTTCTGCTTTTTGGAATAATAAGAATGCGGTATCACTGATATAGAAACCTATTCTTTTAAAGGTTAATCTTTTTATTTGCATAGATATTTATGTTTTCTGCTTTTGCTGATTTGCTAGTATTGTCAGAAGTGAATAAATGTTTATTGTCTTGGGTGTGCTTCTAATTTACAACAGCAGTTTTGACATCAAATGAAGGATCTAATGTGTTTTGAGTTTACCTCTTAAGATGAGTAAATAGAAGAGTGATAAGTCCTTAGATATTAAATAATTTTCAGAATATTGAACTTTTTTTCTCTTGTAGTGAGAGATTTTTCCTGAGGCTGAATAGAAATGGACTTCCCAAAGCCCCAGATAAACCAGAACGACATTGCTCTCTCTTCGTGGTAGGTGGATCTTGTTTCGTCTCGGAGGCGGATTTTTCCAGCTGTACTTCATGTTACTTGAGGAAATAAATTATTGTGAGAGAATATAGTGACTTCCCTTAATCTTTGTAAATAACACTCACAGTACACTAGGGCGGGACTGCGGGCCTGGGTATTATGGAGGACATGTGCTGTGATAAGCACTGGGTGTTATATGCAACTAATGAGTCATGGAACCCTACCTCAGAAACTAATGCTATACTATATGTTGGCTAATTGAACATGATAATGTAAAGCATAAAATAAAGTATAAGTGCTTGACAAAAAAACAAAACAAAACAAAAACACTAAAGTACAGTTAGTGCCCAGAATCTTGAATACCACCATTCATAGACACATCTCTGTTCCTTGGGTTTATGTTGGAGCCTGTTACACTCTGCATGACATATAGCATTTAGGGTGTACTTAATAAATGGTTAAAGAATGATTGAGAAATTTAAAAAAGAATTTTTCTTTAATGTATTATTTGACATCAGTAGACTTACCCTGTAAACTTGTAGTGGTATTTTTATTTTATTAAGTTTTTATTTAAATTCCAGTTAGTTAACACAGTGTAATATTAGTTTCAGGTGGACAGCATAGTGATCCAGCACTTCCATACATCACCCAGTGCTCATCACCACAAATGTACTCCTTAATCCGCATCACCTATTTAACCCATTCCCCTCAGCTCCCCTCTGATAACCATCAGTTTGTTCTCTGTAGTTAAGAGTCTGTTTCTTGGTGTCTTTCTCTCTTTTTCCCTTTGTTCATTTGTTTTTGTCTCTTAAATTCCACATATGAGTAAAATGTGGTATTTGTCTTTCTCTGACTTATTTTGCTTAGCATAATACTGTCTAGCCCTATCCCTGTCTTTGCAAATGGCAAGATTTCATTCTTTTTTATGGCTGGCTAATACTCCATTAATACTCCATTTCGTGTGTGTGTGTGTGCGTGTGTGTCTCACATCTTCTTTATCCATTTATCTGTCAGTGGATACGTGGGCTGTTTCCATAATTTGGCTATCATAGAATGGGCCTTTTTTTTACTTTTAAGCATCATTTGACATCCGTAGACTAAGAGTGTTAATTTGATCATGGTGGTATTTTTAGAACAGGATTTGAATTATATGCTTCTGCTACAAAATTCCATTAAGAATGTCTGCATTATCTTTGTCTTTCTTCTGTTAATTGTAGAAATAATGTGCTGTGACCTTTAGTAATTCTATATAACTTATGAGTTTTAAAATAATCCCACTTTTTTTTTTTTTTTTATAGGATTTAGGTAGCAGTGAGCTAAGAAGGGACGTCTATATCACTGTGCACATTATCCGAATTGGTAAGTCTAACACTTGCCAGTGTGATAGGTGTGATAGGTCTGATAGAACAGGGGGAAGAAATGCTGAAAAGTCTCTGTGTTGGTGTGATCTCTTTGCTCTCTGGATCAGAAAACAGTGAAAGCCAGTTTGGAATCTGAGAATCACCACATTTGGGATTGTTCCCATTGCTCCCAAACTCACGGACGGCTTTCTCATGCATCATACATAGACTTTGTTTTCTTCCCATAGAAATCGTTAGGTAGTTTGTTGTGCTTTGTTTCTATTGGACTCCATAAACATATTTGACTCAAAATTTCTTATTTGTCTTTTTAAGTTCTAATTTCTGTTAACAGCATCAATTAAACTTCTTTAGGATCTGGATTTCCTACAAGTTTATGAAAATTTTATATACTAATTGGCATTCTCCAAAGTGCAGAATGCTACAGAGCATTATTGCAAAAAGTGCTATACAAGTAAAGGGTTATGAAACCCTGAATGCTATAGATTTTTTCCACTTTTATAATATCATCAGCTCATTAAAGGGTCTCGGAAGTCCTCCAGGGAAATATTAAAATGCCTCTCTGACTTTGTTGGCCCTAGTTTTCTCCAAATTCAATTTGACCATGGAAACATCTGCATAATGTAACATTTATTATGTAATAAATGTAACATTTATTAAGATCTTGCAGAGCACACTTTGGGTATTCCACACTGAACTTGCACAACAGAGCCAGAATAAGTTCACTTGTTTTTACTGATAAAATGCCCCTAAACACAGGTAGTTTATGGCAGAGGTGCTAGGTATGATGAAGTATGCCATATCCTACACCGTTTTTCTCTTAAATTTAACCAGCTGATACTGGGAACTGGTTCCCACTTCTTCACTGCCTGTGCTCCATTATTTGCTTGGGAATACTTCTACCCCATAGTCATGTCTTGCCATGCAATCCTGCATAGTGACCTTTATTTCTATAGTCTTTTCTCTTTTGCATCTGGTAACCGTGTTGTGCACTGAGAGAGACTATAAAAACACGTTGCCATCCTAACATAGATTTTCCATATATTTTTTCTCATAAAAGTCAGTTCTGAAAACCCATTTTCATTCTATGCTCTTTTTTGATTTGAGGGGCTGTTGAAATAAAAAAGAAAAAGAAGTAAACTTTTTCATTTTAATTTTCTTGTTATAAGTGAGTATATATGGGGAAAAAATTGGAAAGAATCTTTAAAAATATTGAGAAAGTTGGAATGCGTGCTGCTATTTGTGAGAGAAAGCTTTTAGGTTCCCAGATGGACAGGGGGGGCAGTTTGTTAGATAATTCTTTGTGAGTGTGTTCTTTTCATTCAAATTCATAATGCCGCTTGTTCATGTAAAATGTGGTTTTGGATGCCTTCATGTGAACATTCATTGAATATAATCTTCTATAGTATCAAGAGAAAAACTCCTTTTGCTTTCAGAACTTTCTAGAAGATATCTGCAGGTTTTGGGTGGTAGAAACACATGCGGCAGGGGGGCTCCAGGCCCTGCTTGCCCAGGGCATGGAGGCCCCTACTGCCTCGGGAGCCATGTACATGTTACCAGTCACACACGGCTGCCTTTCTAATAGGCGGCATTAGATTAGTGATTGCATTTTTTTCCCTAAGATTTTTATGATCATGAAGCCATCAGAATGAACGTTGAATGAACCTGTTACCCATTTTCCCCCCTGAGCTTTGGTCTCAGCTTGACACTGAGATTACTGCAAGAGCTGCCTGATGATCGGGTCCCTTTTACTGTTTTGACACTTTGAGACTGGGAAGAAATTAGATTAAAGGTAAGAAACTCTGAGAAAGGGCAAGGCTTCGTCTGCTGCAATGAAATTAAGGAGCGGAGGATTCTTGTCTATCAGGGACAGATACCTCTTACTTCTTCTAGAATGTCCCTTGTATCTGCTTTAGTAAGAAAAGGGCATGCTGACCCTCACTGGCTGCAGAGAACGGGAGCAATGGCACCTTGCCTCAGAAACTGAGCCCGGATCTTTGATTGTTCAGAAGAGGATGGGGAAAAAAAAGAGATAAATAGTTCCATATCCTCCTGGCCACCCTGCTAAAGGTTTTACCACCTCTCTGTTTCTCCTTTCGGCTTTTAGTTGGTAGCTAAAACTGTTTACTAAATATTACTAAATATTTTTTAACCTTCCCTATGCCTACCTTCCTTTCTGCTTTGAGAATTTTCCTGGAAATCTGACCAGAACTGTGAACTTTTATTAATTCTAGAGTTGGGAACGCCAGGCCTGGCATTAAGTAGTCTTTGCAGCACAGGACCCAACCATGGTTTTGGTGTCCAAAGAGTGGTGCCTGCCAACATAGGAAAGAAAACTTGAAATTGAGGGTCTGAGGACATGAGGGGTGTGAGGGCCTAGGAGTGATGGTGCCCAGTGATCAGAGAGGGACTGGAATGTCCCTGCTGTCTTCTCAAGTTGCAGGGGATGGCTGCCTGCACCCCTGTATGGGGCTGTCCTCTCCCAGACACCTACAGTTTTTTCTTTCCTACAGTTCTAGCCAAAGGGGGTAAAAAAAAAAATGAGGGTGCTAGGCCTGCCCTGCCTAAACTTCCAGGAATTTAGAGCTAGAGGAATCGTTGGAAGTAATCATGATGAGAATTTCAGGGTTTTTGTTTTTATTTTTTACAACTAAATTTCTTGTGTGATGTTAAGTGATTTTTGAAATACTCCACTTGGGAATCTTCAAGTCATTCTGTTGTCTTGCATTTACCAGGGAATGATTAAGCAAGAAACATAAATTGTGATGTTGGTAAAGATAGGAGGCTACATTTCATCCTAATGCAATCTGTAATAATAATTAAAATAGAGATACCGCAGACTTTTTCCCCCATTTCACGAGTGATCAGAGTTTTAAATTTGTGACTTTTGTGAGTAAAGTGTAATTGGTTGTTAAATTCAAGTATGACATGACAGTGTTTGATTTGCCAGTGTAATTTATGTTAAAACATGGATTGAAATTTAGCCACATATTAAAGCATCAGGTCATGAAAATGTGATTCTTTAAAATTTGCACATCAAAAAAGCAACTGGCCTGTTTTCTAGTTTTGAGTCTAATTGATAAAATGAGATGTTTTCGTGCTCTTTGTAAGCATTTCCCTAAAAATGATGCATTGGTGTGGTAATTTTACTGTATTACTGATAAATGAAAGCCAGTTAGATATTGCCATCCCCCCCCCATGCTTTTTTTTGGTACCCATTTACCATCGGCTTTGGGAAGTGCTGGAGTCCTCTAGATGTGCTACAGGAGAATTTTGCTCAGATGGAAAACAACTTCTATATCCGTTCATTGCCAAGCATCTGGAAACAGATTTGCATATTTTTTTCATTATTTTTCCTCACATTAACTTATTATATTTCAGCTTCAGAATCCTATCTGCTTTCTGTCTTCAAAATTATCCATTGGCAAATATAATAATAATTTAAAACAGTATCTCAATAACACACTTAAAAATATATAACAATTGAAACAAGATGAAACTGTGTCAGAGTGAAAAGCATCCCAGGAGAGTTTAGCCATTGGCTGTATTGTAATCAGCCTGAGCCCTGGGTCAGGAAAGGGACCTGCACACTCATTTGATCGTCTTTGCTTACTTGTTTTAGCTTCAGGGAATCTCACACTGCTTCCTTTCAAAGGTGAAATATTTGAAATAGTTCTTTAAGTATGGAAATTTTTTCAAAAAATGAAATGGCACCATTATTGCATTTATTGACCCAGACCTCCTGGGTTGTCTTCATGAATCCTTGGGGAAGGGTTCCCAAACAGAGGATCAGCTCCAATCTCCATGTTTCGTTGGTGATAGCTGGTGCACAGAGTTTCATCGATGAGCCCGAGGTCACACAGCAAGGTGCCTGGAAAGGAGAGTCAAGAACTGAAGCCACATCTCCTGCGCCCTTTCATTGCCCAGTTCCATTGGTTTGGGTCTCTGTATCCGCTGAAGGTGCACTGGTCGAGTGGCTGCATGGGTCATGTTTGCTTCTCCATTGAACAGGTCGAATGGGAGCAGGAGAGAAAAAGAATGCCTGTAGCGCCCAGTACCGGCGACCTTTTGGCTGTGCAGTTCTTAGCATTGCCGACCTTCTGACCGGAGAGACAAAAGATGACCTCATCCTGAAGGTGTACATGTAAGAAGCACGCCCATGGAGGCACTGGGGCGGGAGCGGGGGCACGTGTGGGTGCCATGTGGCAAAGGTCACTCCAAGGGGATCATGGGAGAACAGGGGGCAGGGTTGAGTTCGTGAGCCACCCCTCCCAAACTCAGTGTGGAGACTTGCCATGGGCGAGCCCTCTCAGCAGTCAGAGGAACTGTGAAATCAAGAACCCAAGAATACAAACACATAAGTGTGGGGTGGACCATCCATGTCACAGAGTACCTCCTCTGAACTTAAAAACCAAACCTGTCCTTACCCTCAGTTCATTTGTTCTTGGAAAATGGACATAGTTTTTAATACAAACTAATTAGAATTCAGAACAGAAGGTGCAAGTAGGTGATTTCCCTTTTCTTTCATGTATTATGAGTTTACTAGCTCTGCCCAACAAAGTGTTAGGAAGAAGAGAGAGGCTTAAGCCACAGGAGGTGATTATCTCAGTTCTGGAGGTGGCAAGTCCTCGGTCAGGGTGGTGGCTTGGTTAATAGCTTCTGAGAGCTGGGACGGACAGTCTGTTCTGTGCCTTTCTCTCCTAGTTTCTGGTGGTTGCTGGTTGTTTTCAGTGTTCTGTGACACTGGCCAGCTTTGCCTTCATCTCTGTGTCCATATTTCCACCTGTTATGAGGGCATGGTTATATTAGGTTGGAGCCCCACCCCAGTGACCTGATTTTAACTTGATTACCTCTGTAGAGGCCCTGTGTCCAAATAAGGTCACATTCTGAGGTACTAGAGCTTAGGACTTCAATTTTTTTTTTTTTTTGTGGGGAGACACAGTTCAACTTCTGGCACTCCACTAAGAAAATCACTTTATGTACTCCAAATCAGTTGGTTGATTTTTTTTAAATGCACGTGGTTTCAGACCACCCTGCCCTGAGCATCTCCCCACAGGTTTGAAAATTGAGAGTTGACATACTGTAATTCCCTCACTCTGGGTTGAGGGAATGGGTAGGGGAGTGGGCTCATTCCTTGTTTGGGGACCATACTGCTGGCCACCTCCATGAGCGAGCTTACTTGAGTTTCATTTCTGTCTATGGAGTTGATAAACCCAACATTTGCCAATAGTTTTCCTATGTTGGGTTCATATGAGTGGCCCACTGCCTGTAGGACATAGACTTCAAATTGCTTTTTGACCACTGCTGGAGGGTTTCATGGATTTATCCATTCTCCACCCAGTGACCCTGGGACTTATGTCACACATTTGCTAATTAGTTGACAAAGATTTGTCCATAGCCTGTGGTTTAGGACCAGTAGTTCTGTCTGTTCTCTTTTAAGAGGGATAAAATCTGTGACCTTGATTTTAACTTGCAAACTTTGGGTGAAACTAGCAGGTAGTAAAACTCACTAC
The DNA here is from genome assembly GCF_002288905.1 of Enhydra lutris kenyoni. NCBI lineage: Eukaryota > Metazoa > Chordata > Mammalia > Carnivora > Mustelidae > Enhydra > Enhydra lutris. The sequence goes on from NW_019154111.1 coordinate 27,879,773, forward strand.
TCTTTTTATCATGTGGTGGCCCTCAATTTCCATGATAATCCTCTTTCCAAACTCTCCTGGTGATCATTAAATGCAGTGTTTTTTAAATAATTCTGGGGAGAATGGCCACCATTTACAGTGTGCTTACTACGTGCGAGGAACTGTGTTAAGCATTTTCCATGTATCATGTGACTTTATCCTCATGACATACCCATGAAACAGGTGCTGTTGGCTCTGATTTCTACGTAAAGGGACAGAGAGGCTAGATGATGCCCCAAGTCACCGGATTCATAAGAACAGGAACCAGATTTGAAGTCAGGACTGACTCCAGAATTTGAGATGTCAAAGATCCTAAGCTTTTGGGTGTTATTTTGACACCAGCATCCAGTAATGTGATAATGATGCTATTGTGCGGCCTTGCTTTTTAAGAAAACTAGAATTCCTTGTAAACAGTCTCATCGTTCCTTAGAGTAGTCTTTGCAGGTGTGGGTAGCAAGCACTCTATCTTGCCTTTGGGAAAACAGGACCAACGGTCACGCCATCCCCCTTGATTATGCAGCCTGCTGAAGAAGACCCATGAAGTCCAGCTCTGCCTATGGGAGATGCTCCTTCGCATAACAATAAATTGTGTTGCTCTTTATGGTTGTTATGTCTGTTTTTTTATAAGCATCAAATAAGGTTTTAGATGATTCTTGCTGGAGAAGAGATCCCCTTAAAAATGGCAGTTCAGCAAATTATGAGTCCGTTTCAGGAAGCATGCCAGCCGATCAAAACAGTCACTGTGGGTTAAGACTAAAGTGTGATTTTAGTAGAACATTTTAAGGAAGTGCCTGTTAGAAACAATTTGGAAGAAATTTCTGTTTGTTAGTGTGATCGAATCCCTAACCCATCTGGGTCTCAAATACGGAGCAGTAACAAATACCTCATGTGAGGCCGGAAGCTATTTCAGTCACGTACTTGAGCTTGATTTTACATGGAGTTCTGTAGGTTAAAAGAATGAATTCTGGAGTCGCTTCACTAATAGGAAGCAGGCCATCTCTTCCCCACTGAGCTGAAATAAGAAAACTAGAGACAGAATATACTAAATGGCAATTTGTTGTCCTGCAGCTGAACAGGTGGGATGGTTTCATTTCCTCTTAATTTCCTTGCCTTCTAAAATTCAGTGTGCCGTCTGGTGCCCTATTGTTACGTGGCCCAAAATTGACCTTCATCTTGTTCATCCCGGAAAAGCATATGATGATGAAATAAATATGTAGTCAAATTGTGAACTGTCTGCTACAGACGAGATCACAAGGAAAAGGAATCTACTGTGGAGCGTTTTGATCGATAGTGTGTAGAATCTTCATATTCAGGACCCTTGGGAGGGAGAATATGTGGTTGATAAAAGTTAGTTGTAATTTACAAACATACTCAAATGAGGGAGGCATTCCCCCCACCCCCAACCGGGACAGTCACGGCAGTAAGGAAGGATGACCAGCCTCAATATTTAGGAGCCATCAGGAGTTGCCAGACAAGGAGACATCCATCCATTCATTAATCCATTGTGTGCTTTTTAAGCAACCACAATGTTCAAAGTCCCAAGGGGGACACATATCAACAGGTCCTAGATCCATTCCTCAAGGACCTTAAAAGTTTCCTAGGTGAACTACAGCATGTTTAACAAAGATGGCATGAGCTAGCAAGTGACAAGAGCTGAAGGAACAAGGTACAGATGGCTGTGAGAGTAAGAAGATAGAAAGATGCCCTTTTGCCCAGCACAGGAAAAGCTGGGGAACTTTGATTACTCTTTAGCGCAAGGGACAATTTGAATGACCCCCTTGCAAGTTGTGTTAACCTCAGTTATATTTTGCTTGTTTTGCTGTGTCCTGATGCTAACCAAACTCGATCATGTTACTGTAGGTAGAAACCCAAATGAGAACTTACATTTGTGGAGCATGGAGTATATGCCTGGCATTATCCTAGGCCCAAGCTTATTTAATTGTAGTATATTACCCCCCTTTTCACAGGTGAAGAAACCAAGGCACAGGGAGCATAAATAACTTGTCCAAAGGATGTAACTCAGTTAATAGGGTTCAAATCCAGGGAGTAGGACTTTTGGTCCGCACTGCCTTTCACTGTGTGCATTGTCCTCTGAGATTTTGAGGTGAGGGGGACCTCATAAATTGTGAGCTCATCACAACCCCTTCTGGCACGAGGTAGGTGGTCATGCATTTACCAGACATGGGCATCCTGCTCATCACGGGGCAGTTATGCCAAAACCGACCAGTTTGTGGGCGTTCCCAAGGAGATTTAAGGAGGTACCGTATGGTGGTTATTCCAGAAAGAGCAGGTGTGCTAGTAAGGTCATTGTTTGATCTGATCCATTATCAAAGCTTAACAGAGTGTTCATGTTTTCTAGGTGTAACACAGAGAGTGAGTGGTACCAAATCCATGAGAACATCATCAAGAAACTGAATGCACGTTACAATTTGACGGGCTCCAACGCAGGTGAGTGTGTCCCTCCACTTTTCATTTCAGGCCTTTTGTTTTATGTATCTGTGTAAGCAGGAGATGAACTGCCCTTTTGTTTTTCTCTGCATTTGCTTCATAACTTTAAAAAATGTGCAGCAAACAATCTAGTACGTCTCCCTGTCCTTTGATAGGCTTGTAGCTGTAACTCTGTTTAAAAAATGTCTTCTGTTCCGGTTTTGAAACAAGGCAGAGTAACTGAATTTGTTCAATATGCCAAATCATGGGGCCTCTAAGTTGTTACCAGTCGCTAAAACCCAAATGACAAATATGCCTGGGTTCCTGAGTGTTGTGTGGAGTAGGTCTGATGGATGGAAATTGGCCAGTGAGGTCTAAGAAAAACCTGCTTCACTGTCTACAGCTGGGAGCAGTGCTGGGAACAAACACGCAGGTTCCTATGTTGAAATTGGCTAGGAAGATGAACCATGTTAACTGCAGTGTCACCTACAGAAAAATGGAGGCACACTTGTTAAGGGAACTGAAATATATAGCATTATAAGTTATATATGATACGTGCTACATATTCTTAACCTAGTAACTTCATAAATACTGCATTATATAACATATGTAGTGGCGTCTTTGAGTTTGGTCAGTGGACCAAACTGGGTGACCCTTCTTTGCTCCCCATCCCCCCTTCCAGCCTATATTGAAGCAAATAAACTAGGTAGCTTTGTGGCTTCATTGACATAAAAAAAAAAAACTTCAAATTAAGTAATGTATTTGATAACTGAATGCATTTTTTTTTTAAGACTCATTTTTAAAGTAACTTGAGTGTAGATATTTATGTTCTAGTCCGGCCTGCCTGGTAATTTAGAACAAGAATCGAAACTCAAACCACCTTCTTTTCAGACCCTGCCCATCTTACTAGGCCAAACTGACCCACAAAGAAGAAGTAACTGCAAACAAACTTTTTTGGTCCAGTGAGAGCCCTAAGTATCCATAAGTCACACATGTGGCAGCATTCAGGTTGTAATGAGGGATGAGCTCAGTTTCTCCTCCCTTTCCCAAGAGTTGTGGAGGGAACTTTGGTTCTATCTACTCCTCTCCAAGTCCTCCAGCTACCACTGAATAAACAAGAGACTTGGAACAGTTGAGGGCAGAATCTCCAAAGCACCAGGAAGATATGGTAGTAGTAGAACACAACATGAAGATTTAAGATATTTTATTTCTTTTTAAGATCTTATGTATGTCTTTGAGAGAGAGAGAGAGAACACAAGCAAGGGGAGTGGCAGGCAGAGGGAGAAGCAGGCTCCCCACTGAGCAGGGAGCCCAGTGTAGGACTCGACCCCAGGACCTTATGATCATGACCTGAGCTAACAGCAGACGCTTAACGCATGAGCCACCCAGGCTCCCCAGAAGCGATAAGATAGTTTAGAAACTGGGATGTAGGGGCACCTGGGTGGCTCAGTGGGTTAAAGCCTCTGGCTTCGGCTCAGGTCATGATCCTGGAGTCCTGGGATCAGGCCCCGCATCAGGCTCTCTGCTCAGCAGGGAGGCTGCTTCTTCCTTTCTCTCTGCCTGCCTCTCTGCCTCCTTGTGATCTCTGTCTATCAAATAAATAAATAAATATTAAAAAAATACTGGGATGTAGACTTGTCTTCCCTTTTTCTGTGGAATTAAAATAACACTAGTGTATAGACCAAAGGATATAATATAAATGTACCCTTGGTAAGATGGCAGAGATACCACTTTTTTAACACTAATTTTGCCATATTCTTCAGTAGACTTCTAGCTAAATCCTGGTTCGTTCTAAGCCTTTCAGGGTTTCATGGTACCATGGACTGTTTTTTATCATTAATTACCCTCTAACCCTGTGCTGTCCAGTTCATTGGGCACTAGCCACGTGGCTATTGAGCACTAGATAGAAGGGTTACAGCCCTTGGATCGAGGTGTGCTGTAATTATAAAATATATACTGGATTGTGAAAACTTGGTGCTTTAAAGAAAATGTAAAATATCCCATTAATAACTTTTATATTGATTACATGTTGAAAGACACCATTATGGAGATAGTGGTTAAATAAAATATATTGGGGCGCCTGGGTGGCTCAGTGGGTTGAAGCCTCTGCCTTCAGCTCGGGTCATGGTCCCAGAGTCCTGGGATCGAGCCCCATATCGGGCTCTCTGTTCAGCAGGGAGCCTGCTTCCTCCTCTCTCTCTGTCCGCCTCTCTGCCTATTTGTGATCTCTGTCAAATAAATAAATAAAATCTTTAAAAAAAATAATAAAATAAATAAATAAAATATATTACTAGAATCAATTTTCTTTTTTTTTTTTAGCATGGCTACTAGAAAATTTTTAATTTCATTGGTAGCTCCAATTGTATTTCTGTTAGATAGTGCTGTCCTGGACTTGATTTAAAGGTTTTGTTCAGGGTTGCCGGGGTGGCTCAGTCAGTTAAGCATCCACCTCTTGATTTTGTCTCAAGTCACCGTCTCTGGGTCATGAGATCGAAGCCCACATTGGGCTCCTTGCTCAGCAGAGAGTCTGCTTGAGATTCTGTCCCTCCCCTTCCTGCCAGCCCAACCCGACATGCTTGCTCACACATGTGTGCTCTCTCTCTCTCTGTCAAATATATAAGTAAATCTTTAAGAAAAAAAATAAAGGTTTTGTTTCAGTTCTTTTCATGCCTCTCCCCGGAGTCCCACTACTCCTAATTTGCCTGCAGTTACCTCCTATGTGAATGAACACATGTAAAACTAACCCTGACCTTGTGATTTTTCCCATGCATTGCCTTTTCTCCTTATCATCACAGATGCAGTCTTGACAGCATGTGTTGGCCTGCTCCAATAGATTTTTTTGCCCCCAACTCCTATCGACTCCAAAGCCTTTCCTCTTTCTACTATGCCTCATGCAGAATGAAATTCCTATGTTCTTGGATTGTTTGAATATATCATTGTCCAGACTCTGATGTGATTCCCAGTTGCCTCTTGAATCATGGTGAAGGTCTCAGTGATGGGCTTTGATGTGTATACCTCCAGATAGAGGTATATAGAATCCAGATTCTGTATCTTATGAGGTCAAGGTTCCAGTAAAGCTGAAGTACACATTTCTCTCTGCTTATGGATGAGAGTCGTCTTACAGAGAGGGTAGCCTCTAAGAGCTTTGCCTGTGGAAATCAGATGTCCTAGGTTTGAATCATAGTTTTCCTGGGATGATAGTAATACCGTCTTCTGAGGGTTATTGGGGAGAAAGAGTATGCAAAGCGTGTAGCACAACATTTGATCCGTTTAAGTATCTCTTCGTTGTTAGCTATTATTGTTTACTCTCTTTGGAGCCATCATCTGGAATATTCTACATCTTTCTTAAGGCAGTTTTGTTTTTGCAGAGTGGATCCTGATTTGATCTCTGTAAAGAAGACTTTGAGAATGACGTAGGTGGATTATGGATAGGTTAGATCCTTGCACCAGGCCTTCCTACTTCGTGTCTTCCATCTTGTCTCTGCTGATTTGATTGCTAATACCTCTTCCTAGGACTTTTCAATTTAAACCTTGTCTTGTGATTACATAGGTTAATGTAATCTTCCAGGAAGGAAGGGCAGCACATTCTATTTCCTTGGGAAGTTCCAGGTGCTTATAGACATGCTCCCCACATTCCATGTGCTTTGCCAGTTTTAATGACCTATGGACCGCTTATCCTGGGTGGAATCCTGAGTGAGACTACCAGTAAGTGACATCTAAACCACCCTATTCCGAGTGCTCCCTTGTCTGTTTACAACCATCATACTGAAACGACAAACCGCTTGCAGCATCTTTGGTGTGAAAGGAGCCGTTGTACTCAGAGCCTGCATGAAGGATTTCACCTTTGGCAGAATCCATCCTCCATTTTGTCACCTGCTGTGCTACTTTGATTACTAGGCAGCCAGCTGTACGTTTTCTATACTTGGCTTCTTCTGCAGAGCCCTGGTTTCCTGTTTTTCTGACCACCCCTCTCCATACTCCTCCTCTTCAGCCTGAGCCCCAGCCAGCTGCCCACAGCCAGCATCTATCTGCCTTCCACTCTGGTTTTTTCCAGTGACATTTCCACCTGTCAATGTTGGTGGACCATTGTTTTATGTCACCTTGATCTATTCTCCTTGTAGAAAGGCAGTTATAAGAAAGAAGAGAGACAGTCAGGAGCTATTTGGCATCGTTATTGGGAGAGAGGCCCTCAAATGCCTTACTTAAAAACAGCAGGGGAAGTGCAACTCTTGATCTTGTGAACATGAGTTCGAGTCCCACTTTGGATTATAGAGGTTACTTAAAATCCTTAAAAACAAAATAGTGAGAGTAGCAAGGGTACACAGAATTGAAGATGGAAATTGGGGTGCCTAATGTTCAAATTATCACAGTGATTAGATATGTTGGCTTCCATTGTTTTCTCCTTGAACCATGGGATTGTTGACTAAATGAAAGCAGTGCAGTCAGATGTTTTCAAGAGAATTGAGTTCATTCAACAAAGTATTGTTCTTTTCCTGCTTTCCTCCCACTATTCCTTGGTCACTGGTACTAAAGAGAAAAAAAAAGAATAACTTTGAATTAGTTTTGGGTACAAATTCTTCCAGCTAATTTCCAGGCCCTTTATGCTTCATTGATGTCCTCTATCTCTTGGAGTTATAATCTTGTCTATTTAATAGATAAAGGGATTTGTCTAGCTAACTGGGTTTTTATCCCCCTCGAACCTAAAACTTACGTTGTAAAGGTACATTAACCACTACCTTTGAGTTTAGAAACTGGGAGAAGATGGCAAGTGATCCATTTAACTTTTAAAGATGAAAAAAATAATAATTGAATTAACGTATCTCTCTGGTTAGATTTAGTTAGGTTGAGTAATTTGAAATTTCCAAAGTTGTGCTCTGTGGGAATTTTAAATCCTAAAAGTAATATTGTAAGAATTTGAAATTCTAAAAATATTCATGACATGAGCCTGGCTTAGGTTTGTTGAGCAAATGGTTATTATAAATGTCACCTCCAATAGACATTAGCAATTGAACGCTAGGAATGTGAACTAAGACTGAGCCAGTGTGAATTACTGAAGCAAATTCAGTTCTGTGACTTGAAGTAAACTGTGTAAAAATCCTTGGCTCTGGTTCAGTATGTCCTGAAAGAAACTTCAAAATATTTTCATATTATCTGTGTATTTATGAAATCCTATTTCCTGCAGTTTGCACATGTAGTTCACAGCTAGAAGAAATCATATTGACTAGTCAGGTCAATTTCTGCAATCTTTTTTTTTTTTTTTTCTTTTTTTAACATTCGCAAGATGAGAGTACACAGTTGCATTCCTACCAACTATACATTTTAACCCCCACAGAAAATTCAAAGCAATTACCTAGATGAGGAGCCCATAGATGCAGGGAGAACTACTTAACTCTGTGCAGGAAGGGAGCAGTGTTCCTTCTTTGGCTGAGGTGAAAGGAGGCTTGTGATAGTTAGATTGCATTTTGGGGTTGAATATCCTACCCTTACAGGGCAATGTGGTCATTTAATTCAGTATTATTGAACTACTAGAATTCTTGACGATTGTATCAGTGCTCCTGATTTTTGAACATTGCATTTAGAAACTTTACTTTCTAATATTATTAAAAGAAAATTGGTACTTATTGGCACCACCTGTTGGCTAGAAAGGTGGGATGTGAACTTTTTGCTCACTTGTTGAAATTCCCAAACTCTTAAACCATGCTCTCTTTTTTATTCTTTCAAGGCTTTTTATTTTCAACTAAATTTCCTTCCAGAAAATTTGCACGAGTAGTACAAAGAATTCCTAATTTCTCAAAGGTTAACATTTTACTACATTTGCTTTATCCGTCTCTCCATATTTGATCGTGCTCTGTCTCTCTCTATAATCATTTATAGCATTACTGGATTGGTATAATTCTTTCTTTTTAAAAAGATTTTATTTATTTATTTGATAGAGATCACAAGTAGGCAGAGAGGCGGGAGGGCAGGGAGCAGGCTACCTCCTGAGCAGAGAGCCCGATGTGGGGCTCGATCCCAGGACCCTGAGATCATGACCTGAGCCAAAGGCAGAGGCTTTAACCCACTGAGCTACCCAGGCGCCCCTGAATTGGTATAATTCTTAAGGTTGCTTCAGTGCTTCTAATGTTTATAGATGTGTGTGTGTGTGTGTGTGTGTACAGCATACATATAATACACACACACATATACAAATAAAAATACATGTATCACACACACAACACGTACATTTTCCCCCTTAACTATTTGAGAACATTTTGCACTCATGATTCGTCTTTCCCTCTGCCTACTCCAGGACATGGCAACATAACCAAAGCACAATGATCACAATCAGGAAATTAACATAATGTAACTCTCGTATCTATAGATCTTACTCATATTTTGACAGTTTTCTCGACATCCTTTATGACAAAAGAAACCCAGACTATATGACATGCATTTGTAATATCCTTTCAGTTTCCTTTAATCTAAACCATTCTCTTTTAATGACAGTGAAGAAAAAAGAGTTCAAAATATGGTATTAAATTATGCTTTAAGGTATTTTTAAAGCTTCATGCAGTATAAAAAAAACAAATTATAAACTAATGGAAGTAGTGATTAGAGCTTGATTTTATTCTTCAAATTCCTTATACTTTGCTAATCTAGATATAATCACTAGCAATACTGTTTGGAGGATTTGCTATATAGAAAAAATTTGCAGGTTATAAAAGCAAGTATTTGAATAAAATAATTAGATGTTAAGTTATACTCCTATAGTATGTTCTCTGTACATTTTTTAAAAATTGTTTTCAGCCAGTGACTATGTGCTTTGTGTTTTGAAAAAATTACAAGTTAATGATAATGATTATTATTATATACCAGTAAAAAAACAAACACCTTTTTAAACTTGACGGAATCCTTATGTATACCATTGAAGTGTTACCCAGAATCATAAGGACATTTTAAGGTTAAGATTCTCCTCTGTTAAGGAGGAAATGTGAATTTCCTCTGAATGGTCTCATCCACTCCTACAATTACAGTTTGCACTGAATGCCAGGGGGCTCCTCTCCATCCCTCATTTCTGGTCAGTAAATTTCTTTTCTGGTTACGACTCACTGAAAGTAAACAGTTTCAGATGTCTCTTCTGTCTTTTAGTTTGATGTTCCATAGCTTATTATGTATTCCTTCGGTCTTATTTTTGCTGTAACTCTTAGCCATAGGCTAACCACTTCTTTAAAGAAAGCATTAAAGTCTTCCCAAAACTTTGAAATGCCGATCTGTGGACTAGCAATTATAATTACATGAGTATTTGCACATATTTATACCTTTTGCATGATAGACCATAGGCATCCCAATCGATAGGGTTATCTAGTCACAGATCTCATGAAAATGATCTTCAGAAGGTGAGCCTAGAGTCAGGCTGTTTGATTATCCTCAGTGGTGTCAAAATCACATCCTCTATGAGTTAAGTTGATTTAGGAAACATTCAGCAATAGGCACATTCACAAACTGAATAATATGGTGTGAAAGTAGGAAATAGAGGTGTGAATATTATGAAAGGAAAGTGATTTTCTTTTACTTTATCTTTTTATTCTCTCTCTCTCTCTTTTTTCTTTTTTTTTTTTTTGCAAGTTGGCTTTGAAATTACATCTGAAAGAAGAGATACATCCGCAAATTTGAGCATTGGCAACATTAATAATATAGGGTCTAGAATTTCAAGATGACAATGTTAAAGGACACTTGTCCTTTAGTAATCTGGTCCTGCTGAACAGAGCATTTAAGCAACTAGGCCCCTCAATCATGTAATTCACCATTTAGTAGGCTTTTGTTGCTATCACAGCTCTCAATTTATTTCTTTATCTAATCTGGCTCATTTTGACACTCTAGCATCTTCTTGTGTTCCTGACTTTTGCTTCATTCACCCATTTTCCAAGAGTGCTATTTCACTTGACAGCACTCCTGCTAGACATTTGGCTTCCTTTCTTTCCTCCACCCCAGAGACTGTGAGATCCTGTCTCTGACCTCTCTGTGTAAATACCTCTATTAATCCCACCAAGGTTTTACTACTTGATGCAGCCAGGATCTACTCCTAAAAGTTCTCTCTGGCCTTGAATTGGACCTACATTAGATGAAAGTTTTACTGTATTTATTTTAAAAGTCAGTTATCTTACAATGCCTGGGTGTCTCAGTTGGTTGAGTGTCTGACTCTTGATTTTGGCTCAGGTCATTATCTCAGGGTCATGAGATCGAACACTATGTCAGGCACGGTGCTGGACATGAAGCTTGCTTAAGATTCTCTTTCTCTCTGCCCCTACCCCACTTGTGCATGTGCTTTCTCTCTCTCTCTCTCAAAAAAAAAAAAAGTAATAGTAATAAAAATAAAACAAAAGTCAATTATCTTACCTTATAGACTCCACATATAATATTCTAGTACCCAAAGCAAAACTCTGTTGATTGATTTTGTAAAATCAAGTACATAGGAAGAAATAGAAGTAAATATTCTTGCTCTGATAATAATGAGGTCCAAAATGTTTTAGAAATAAGCAGGTTTTACTGAAGATGATTTTATGAAAGAATCTAGTAAAACCATCTTTTTCAGGTTTTGCTACTACCTCATGATGTTGGTGATTTTGTACTTCGAGTTTAGAAGTTCTAACAATTGTTCCCACCCCCCCACCCCCATAGGTCCTACCTCCCAGACACAAAGTATGCAAATACTGTCAAGAAATAGTGTTTTTAGGGGTGCCTTGGTGACTCAGTTAAGTGTCCAACTCTTGGTTTTGGCTTAGGTCATGATCTCATGGTCAGGCTCTGCACTCAGCAGGGGGTCTGCTTGAGGATTCTGTCACTCTGCCCCTCCCCCACTTGTTCTTTCTCTCTCTCTCTAGAATAAATAAATCTTTAAGAAAATAATGTTTTTAGAGCTCTACTGCAGAGTAGCAGCCTCAGGGGCTACATAGATGCAATCCAAGCTGAAACAGCTGTAACTGGTAAAGATCATATATTTAAATAAGATTTGAACGTTTTTCCAATCATATATAGCATATAAAGAGATACTTATTCAAGAGTCAGATTAAATCTTGATAAAAGGAGAGAGAGTTGGAGACACTAGTGCCACATCCCACTTGCTCCTTCCCACCTGCCCTTGCTCCATATGATGGATGTTCTTCTCCAGGCACATGTGACTAAGAAGATGGGATTCCTTCTTCCCTGAACTCTCAGTCAGGGGATACCACTTCTGATTTGAGAGGTAAAGGCTCCCAGTATTTTTCATGTCCCTTAACTCTGAATTGCAGAGCCTAAATTTCTGGCAGAAGTGGCTATGAGGTAGGGGGTCTCCCTTCTTGTGCCCAACCCCCACTCATGGGACAATGGCTCTACCTGAGAAGCAGCAGGCCAAGAATACTGGGGCATCAGTTGCCTGTGCCCCAGCTTGCTCATTGGGTGAAGGTACCACACAGCAGCAACTTGAGAACACCAGAGATTACTGCCCCAGCCTAGGCATTTATCCGTGAGGCAGAGGTGTCACTCTAAAGAATGGACCACTGTACCTGTCTTCACTCTGGAGCAATGGATCAAAGATTTGGCTGGGGGGAGAGGCAGTTCATAAAGAGAAAAATTTCAGAAGCCCTCCTGAAAGGAAATGACTTTATTTGAAACAGAGTAGGGAGAAATTTGAATTCCTGAAAGTGGAAACTTGGGAAAAGAGTTTTTTGGTTTGTTTGTTTTGGGTTTTGGTTTTTTGTTTGGGGTTTTGTTGTTGTTGTTGTTTGTTTGTTTTTTAAAGAATGAAAGGTGCCTGAGTGGCTCAGTTGGTTAAGCAACTGCCTTCAGCTCAGGTCGTGATCCTGGAGTCCCAGAATCGAGTCCTGCATTGGGCTCCCTCCCTGTGCTTCTCCCTCTGACCCTCCTCCCTCTAATGGTCTCTCTCTCTCTCAAATAAATAAATAAAATCTTTTAAAAAAAAGAGTGAAGAAAAACAAACAGAACCTCAGAAAAATATACCATCAAGTGTACCAATATATACAAAATGGGAGTACCAGAGGAGATGAGAGAGAGGAGTAGGAAAAGTATTTGGAGACATACTGGCAGAAAACTTCCCAACTTTGATGAAAACCGTTAATCTGTATATCCAAGGAGCACAGTGACTTCAAGTATGGTAAACAGGAAGAGATCCACATGCAAACACATCATAGTAATAATGCTGAAAGACAAAGACAGAATTTTTGAAAGCAACAAGAGAAAAATTACTCATCATACACAGGGGAATCCCAGGAAATAACTGCTGACTTCTTATAAAATACAGTGGCAGTCAGAAGGCAGTAATGACATTTTCAAAGATTTGAATGTTTAAAAAACAAGCAATATAAAAAAAAAACAACAACCCATTGAAGTGTCAGTCAAGAATCTTATATCCAGCAAAACTATCTTTCAAAATTCTAGGCAAAATAAAGACAAGACTGAAAACAAAGAATTTTTTGCTAACAAATCTGCTTTGCAAGAAATACTAAAGTTCTTCAGGCTGAAGGCAAGTGACACAGAACATAATCCAAATCCTCATGAAAAATAACACCACTAGGGATACCTGGGTGGCTCAGTAGGTTAAGCATCTGCTTTCAGCTCCTGTCATGATCCCAGGATCCTGGGATTAAGTCCAGCATCAGGCTCTCTGCTTCTCCCTCTGCCTGTGACTCCCCCTACTTGTGTGCTCTCTCTCTCTCTCTCCCCTTCTAACAAATAAATAAAAATAACACAGCTAAAGGTCAATTATGCATTTATAAAAGACAGTATAGATGGCTGTTTCTTCTCTTATCTTCCCAACTCAGTACACAGTGACATTTTCTACAGTTTCTCAGGTCAGACACTTGGGAGTCTTTCATGATTCCTTGTTTTCCCTCATACTCCCACATCTAATATACTATGAAGATATGACTTCTTATATGCCAATATGTAGGTTTTTTTTACCACCTTTTCCCGTCTCTGTTTTAACCATATCAGCGTGGCCTCCATTATTTCCTGCCTTCATATCTCTAGTATCCTTTAATTGTGCTCATCAGTTCCACTCTTTATCTTTCTGGCCCATTTTGGCCAGATAACACTAAGAAAACTTTCTTAAAATGCAAATTGGATCATGTTTCGTTTATTTAAAGTTCTCCAATGACTTCTTTTGTGTTTAGAATAAGAGTAATTAATTATGGCCTTCATTAATTATGGCTGCTTATTTTTCTGGCTTTCCCTGCACTATTAGGCATTTCCCTGTCTTCACATGTCAGTGCACATTGCATACTTATATTTATCACTTATGTCTTTGTCAAATCTCTGGTAATTGAGTATTGCTCATGATAGACAGATTTGCCCCCAAAGCCTCCGTAGACCTTCATCATTCCAATATCCAGGACATTTGTAGCACTTGGCTTAATCTAGTGGTAAGTGGGCATGCCTATTGAAAGGAAAATCGTCTTTGCGTATGGCACTTAGAGAATGCTGAACATTTTTCTGATGGAAGGTAATTTGTTGATATTCATGGTAGGGAGGAATAAGAACAGAAACAATGATATTATATAATGGTAGGGGCAGTGGTAGTTGTAGTAATAGCAGCCAACACTGTTGAACACTCCCTTTGTGCTAGATACCACCCAAAGTGTTTTATGGAATTGGTATCATTATTATCTTGATTTTTACATATACGGAAACCAGAGCACAGAGAAGTTAACATTTGACAGAGTCATGAAGCTGTATGTTATACTTCTTACACACTTAATCACGACATGTATTTATCAAATATATTTGTCATTTTTTAATTTTTGCATTGCTGTACAGTCACAGCTACATGTTATTTGGTTCACTGGTGGCAAAATGGCTGATCTAGTCTAAAATTAATTTTGCATGCTACTTATAAATCATGCTGTGCTTGGCATTTTTTATATAAAAGTGCAGAATTTCATGAATTTAAAAGGAGTCATCTTATGGAGTGAATTAACTTCAATTCCCGTGAAATTGGAGCTACCAAATAATCAACCATGTTTGATTTAACAGATACGAAGCCTTTCTTTCCTCTACTACTGCTCTGTAAGGGGAGCTTTATCATGAAAAATACGTTATTTTGTGACAGACTCTAGATTAATTAATGTCTATGCCTTTGTTCAAAATTAGATATCAAATCATTGTAATTGGCTCTTAAACATCTAGGCAGATAAAAATGTTCAGTTTAATGATTGCTTCTTTTAATAAGAGGAACAGTTCTCCCTTAGCATTTTCAATTTTGGTACTTAGATTAAGGACTGGGAAAAAGTAACTGTAAAACATTATTGATATATTTTGTGAAATATAAGCTGATTCTTCAGCTTATATTCCTGGTTTTGTTTTTTTTTTTTTTTTTCAAAAAATCTTCCCTGAACTTTCAAATTCCCTCAGTCAGTAATGCTTCCTTATTTTATTTTTTTTGTTTCCTTATTTTAATAGTCATATCATACTTGTAACCCATTCTGCTTTACATTTTATTTATATGTGTGTGCCTTATGTTCCGTATGAGATTATCATGTCCTTTGAGTAGGAACCCTACCACATATATCCTTATATCCCACCTTCCACCCTCCTCTCAAGCTGAAAGTTACTGGTATGCCCAAAATGGGCAGTTTAAATTGTAGCAGTACTAAGCCAGTGTACAAATAAAATTTTATTTTTTAAATTTAATTAAAAACTTGTTATTTGAGTATAGTTGATACCATGTTATATTAGTTTCAGGCGTACAACACATAAAATTTTAGTTAGAAGTCCTAGCCCCAGAGATAGCAGGTATAAGGTGAGAACAGAGAAGTCAGCTGTAAAGAAAAGAATAGAAACAAAAATACTGCTCTGTGAACACACCCTGTGTCATGAATGACCATTCCTGAAAGGATATGGTAATCCTCAGATAATTGGAAAGGGTGAGTATTTGATGAGTCTCTCCTTTGTAGTGATGAGTAGTTTCCTCATCTTAATGCATTATTTCTTATTGTTCTGCTGGCTCTTTTATCCAACCTGTTGGTTTTTGTCATGGTAATTAAGGGCCACAATAAAAATAGAATCTGGAGTTTCCTTGATGGAAAAATAAGTGGTATTGCTATGACTTTTTGTGAGTTAGTGCCTGTGGACTCACCCTTAATCATGTTTTTTGTTTTATTGAACCTATACCCACTCTTGAACGTTGCATGTTGAGTGTTGTGGGATTTTTTTTCCTCTTTATTTATTTTTTTTTAATGGAAAAAAATTGATGATTTAGGAAGAGCCAAGTAAATTGTGATGAAGCCCTCAGTTCAGTCGGCCTTTCCAATTCTTGACAATCTGTGAGCTCTTTGGTTTGAAGAAATCGAAGCACCTCAAAATGGTAGAACCTTCTCCTTTCCTCCAAATTGGTGTCACTCAGCAAGACAAAGGAAATCATTACACCTAGGGCTTTAATCTATATCTTCTAAAGCTCCAGAATGAAAACTGCCAAACCTTCTAACCAAATTTTAGGACAGGTTTAACTCTTAAAATACAATGTCCCCCAGCCCAATAGTGTTTTGTCTCATATCCCCCTGTCATTTCCTCCTTTCTTTCATTCATCTACAAGCTGGCTCTTCCCTGTTTTCCCCTAATTGGGTCCTCTCTTATCCTTTTGCATTCTCTAATCTCTGTGGCACTTATTGTTTAAAATACATTGATGTAGTTCTCTTTTCATGTTTACATATATCCTTCCCTAACATATTTTTCTATCTTGAATTTTCTTTTTTCTTTTTTTTTTTTTTAAGATTTTATTTATTTATTTGACAGAGAGAGGGAGAGATCACAAATAGGCAGAGCAGCAGGCAGAGGGCGGGGGGGGGGGGGAGCTGGCTCCCCACTGAGCAGAGGGCCTGATGCGGGGCTCGATCCCAGGACCCCGAGATCATGACCTGAGCCAAAAGCAGAGGCCTTAACCCACTGAGCCACCTAGGTGCCCCTATCTTGAATTTTCTTAAGCACTGTCTTTGACTGAATGCTTTTCTTTTTTCATTGTTTTATCTTCTGTTAGGTTTCAGCTTACATTTAAAAAAAAAAAAAAAGTCACTGATGGTTAAATGAATTCTGGCTCCCATAGGGCAAAACCAGAATTCTAGTCACTTTACCTTCTTCCAGCCCCTACCCTGAATAGCATGATGTCTTTGCTTTTCATTACTAGTCAGTTCTTTTCTTCCTTTACACATGCCACAAAATGTTGATGGTGTCTCAGATCAGATCCTTTGATGAGAAGTCCTAGTGAATTGATCTTCACTTGCAAAAAAATTACAGGACCTCAAGAATTTTGTTAAATCCATCTGATTCTGTATTTGAAAGCATCGTTTCTGGTATTCCATATTTGAGCAGTGTTCTTCCCAGCAGGAGGGACTGTTCTTATGTACCATGTCTGGCACACACTGCTAGTCTACAAATATCAGCTCCTGATGATGTTAATGGTGATGGTGATGGTGTGGGTGAGTGTTTTGAAGGCAAAAGGACAGAAGTGGGTAGAGAACAGAAACACCAGTAATGAGGTGGGGGTAGTGGGAGAGCGTGAGTCAGGAAGAAATAGCTGTTGGGACAGATGGATTATAACACATGTTAGTTTGTCTTCATCCTCCTGCCTCTGGGTTTTAAAAGGAACCAATAGCACCACATTAAAGTATCCCGAAGCTGCACCGACTGTTTCGCTGTCAAACCGTCCAGACCACTTATACTCCCCTCTTTCATTCCTTGTGGGCACTGGTGGGCAGGTGCTCCTCCGTTGTGTTACCTTCAGTCACCCAACTCAAGTGGAGTGGGGGTAGGGAGAGGGATAAAGGAAAGGAAGGCAAAAATGGAATGAACATTTAATTAACGTTCCTGAGTACCCACCAGATTTAACCTAATTCTGATAATAACTCTTTTACACATTCTCTTGGACCCACACACTGAAAAGTATGAGGACATAATGATGCAGTCCTGCCCTGTCCTTCACTTCTTTAGTCTCTGACCCTTGGGTATGCCCCATCTAGATCAGATTTGAACCCCAGGAAAGGCTCCATCTTCTCTCTGACCTAATGCTTTTTTTTTTTTTTTTTAAACAAATTTTCCTGATGTTTTAACCACTTTATTGAAAACCAAGCGAACTAACTAACAAGACACTGCTTTTGTTGTTATTTGTTCACTCTGTTAAGGGAGAATGAAGGGAAGATCCTAATGTAGATGTGTGCTGGATACACTTTGCATTTCTTTTTTATGCCAGCATGATTGTTGTCATTCTTATGGTTCATGTTTGAGATAATATTGAAGTACTATAAATTATGAATGGGGAATGATAGCTTGCACGTGGTAAGTAATGATATAGATAGAGAATCTTTGGAGCACAGATTTATTATCCTCTTGAGTCCACCATCCAAATATATTTTAAAATTGAGTTCATGCTAGCTGTTTACTCGAAGGATACAGAAATATGGATTCGAAGGGATGCGTGCACCCTGATGTTTACAGCAATATCATCAGTAAAACCTGAACTATGGAAAGACCCCAAATGTCCATTGACTGATAAATGGATAAAGAAGGTGTAGTATATTGATATACAATGAATATTCCTCAGCCATCAAAGAGAATGAAATCTTGCCATTTGCAAAGACATGGATGGAGCTAGATCTATTACGCTAAGTGAAGTCCGTCAGTCAAAGACAAATACCATGATCTCATTCATGTGTGACGTTCAAGAAGGAAAACAGATGAACATATGGGAAGGGGGAAAAGAAAAAAAGGAGAGAGGGAAACAAGCCATTAGAGACTTTTAAGCATAGAGAACAAACTGAGGGTTGATGGGGGGGGTAGGCTAGATGGGTGATGGGGATTAAGGAGGGCACTTGTGATGAGCACTGGGTGTTGTATGTAAGTGATGAACCACTGAATTCTACTCCAGAAACCAACATTGCACTCTATGGTAACTACCTAAAAATTTTCATTAAAAACAAATAATAAAATAAATAAGAAAAAAATTGAGTTCAGTTTAGTGATGACTGGAAGTTTTAAAAATAAGTCTGCTTTGATCGGCTTCATTTTCTATCACTAATGTAAGTAACGGACTTTCTTTTTGTTCTTTCTTGTTTAAAATAACAGAAGAAAAGCAAGAGGGAATTAAAAAACAGAAGTAGCCTCTCAGAAATATACAAATATATTCACAAACATGACATTAATTTCCTTTCTGTACTTCTTTTGCCTGAGATTTGGGGAAAATAGATAAGAATAATTTATCTTTCATCTTTTATATATCCCACTCTAGTGATGTCACTATAATTGGGGTTTTAAAAAAGATAATTTTACTACTTTACCAACTAAATACCCTTTTATTTGTCAAAGTGGCCTGTATCCTGCTAAATTCTTCTCAGAAAATAATGCCATTAGGAATTTCTAATGCACATAATATTAATATAATCTTGGTTTTGTTATAACCACCTTTGTTACCTAAGTTTGTTAAGATTTATTTATTTATTTATTTATTTATTTATTTGAGAGGCGGAGAATGTGTGCATGAGCAGGAGGAAGGGCAGAGACAGAGAGCGAGAAAATCCCACGCAGACTCGTTGCCGAGCGCGGAGCCCTTTGCAGGGCTCAGTGTCATGATCCTGAGATCACAACCTAAGCCAAAACCAAGAATAGACACTTACCCCAGCCAGACACCCCTGTTACTTATGTTTTAAGAAATTCTCTATGAATATCCCTGAAATCCTTGAATTATTACATGACTTTATCGTTGTGTCTACCTTTATGGTGTTTAGTAAGTATTCATAGGTTTTATAGAGTTAAAGGAAATGAGAACTCCACTTTTGAGATCAGTATCTTCAAGGGCCAGGTAGCCATGACAGTTGCTGACACGAGTGTTCGTGCAAGGACATTTCCTTCTGGCGGGGGTTGCTGGAGAAGAGGGTGTAGGGGCTGAAACAAGACTTCCTCTTCTTGGTGTTCTGCTCAAGTTTTTTCCAGTTGCTATGAACCTCCTTAAACACAGGAAAACTCAGAGAGTCAAGTTAGAAAAATATTTTCTAGAAATTATTCCTATAGATTTTTTAAAATTTTGTCTGCATAGTAACCTTTCATTTAAAACAATGCTATTATAGTTGCGGGCTTGTTGAAGCAAGTTCAGATTTCCATTCATGCTATTTCTGTCCTTCTATTTTTTACTCTGGTATCTCTCATTTATTTTAGGTTTAGCAGTTTCCCTACAGCTATTACATGGAGACATTGAACAAATCAGAAGAGAATACTCATCAGTATTTTCTCACGGAGTGTCTATAACGAGGAAGTTGGGTTTTTCTAATATCATCATGCCTGGTAAGTGACTTGAGATGGACCAAAGGTTGACATATGCTTATTATGTCTGTGTTTGACACTTAAGAAATTTTTCAGATAGTCAGGTTTGAAGAGTTCAAATGGACCATGCTAAAGAAGGAAATGAGTTATATGATAATAAATAAGCAAAGATTTCTTAAAAATATCTTTACATTTTTATTATCTTTGGATGGATAACTTAGAGGGCCATGCTACATTCTTTATGACCCTTAAGAAGAAGGAAAACTGGGGTAGGATCCAGAAAATATTTTACCCTTGGGTGGAAAATGTTAGTGAAGTCACTTAGGGGAAATCCTTACAGGTTTTGATAAGAATAATTGTTGAGCAGCATTTTGCCCTCCTTGGAGGATTTTTCTAAGTTGTGTATGTAAATAAGCAGCCATATGCAAATACCATATATATTTCTACACCTTTCCTACTTCTGTTTGAGATCTATTCAGATCTCTCCTAACAATCTGAAAGGACTCAAAAAAAGCGTCTTTCTAATTTTAAGCGTTTAATGAGAGTCACGCTGTTCAAGTAAATGCCAAGTGGTAACATTTCTCTGTGCCCCACATCCCACCCTCTACAACCAAGAGAAATGTAGACCAGATGAAATACTCTGAAATTGTTAACAGTATTTTTAGAAACGAGATCAGGTAAATCTCTGGTTAAATCTTGTACATGGAAGCAAGCGCTGGAAGTTGCATTGGACAAGGCTCCCAGCACAGCTGTTGAGAGGGATGGTGAGACCGCTGTGCATGAAGACCTCATGTGATGCAGAAATGACCAGCATTGCCCTGTTGCAGCATCTCGTGATCTCTTCATGCAAATCTGTTCATGCAGGGAAGGCTCAGCAAAAGCCTGGAAATTTCCTGAGATGACCTGACCTGGCTTAGGGACCGGCTCTGCCCGAGCATCTCATACTACTGTTGTTGAAAATGACTGTTTATAGAACTGTTTACTTGGTGGCCTGTTACTCAGTTGCTCTCACACCCCATCATTATTTCCTTCAGTTGCTATAAATAACTGGTATTTCCTTTGTAACAAAAAAAGAAAAAAATTTCATGCCACCAGGAAGCAAATTGATGGGCAAATCTAATATAAAAAACATATTTTCAAACAGAATGCAGACAGCTGCTTGGAAGAATTCCTCAGCTTGGTCTCTGGGCAGTATCATCGACAAGTGGAAAAACACAAAGCAACATGACACTTCACCAGCTGAATAATTGTCTGGGATATGCTGTGCTAATGTCCCTTTTGTCTGGCTTTAATGATGGAAATGAACTTCGAGTGGAAGAAGGCTCCCGTCTGTCCCTCTGCTGCACCACCATAGAGTGGCGAGGTTCTCCCTGCTCAGGCAGTCAGTCTCCCGGACCCCAGTCTGCCGTGCCGGGGATGCCAAGAGATTATTTTAAAGTACTTGCTTCTTTTTCTCTTCTTTTCCTTCTGTGGCTTCTTCATCTTCCAAATTAGAGGAAGAAGGGAAAGGCTCGTGTGTTTACATAAACAGCCGACAGCAACTTTAAAACTCAGTGGAATTTCCTTGCATTGGCAAACAAGCGCTCATTGTTCCGTCTCCCTTTCTTTCAGAATGTTGACTTGTCAGTTGGTTCTCACTGGTGGCTATAATGCAGACTTGTGCAGAATTCTTCCATGAGAAGGCATCCTTTCGAGGCCAGGATTGCACTGACAGTCTGCTGGCATTTTTTTTTTTTTTATTTTCCTTTCACTTTCTAGACTCATCCTTCAGAGCTGATCTCTGTTCTGAGAAGGGTCGGGACGGGTGAGGCCCGTGCTTGGACCAACGGGACAGGCTCATCGACGGGGCTGCTGAGTCTCTGCAGAAGGACTTACCTGTGGTCTTGACACTGACGGGAACGTACACAAGACTCCTGTTGAGGATCATAGCATGTAATCGGTGCCAGACTCTTTCTGGAAGGAGAAAACCACAGAGGCTGAAACTCTGCCCTTGGCCTGGCTGCTGGAGGGGCACGTGTCTGAGCTGTCATCTAGTGTGAGGTGGTGACCTGGCCATGCGCTTTCCAGCCACCATGACCCTTCCCCGTTGTTATGGGTCGGTCTTCCAGCACTTTGTTTCTTAGGGTGTCTTATTTTCAAAGAGGACAAGTCACTTTCTTTGAAGCTCTATCACGGCTCCCTACAAACCGCGCAGCTCTGCCGAAAGTTCCATCGTTTGCTCTCTGAGCCCATGACAGGGAGAGCAGCAAAAATATTTCAATCCATACTCTCCAGGAGAGCTATAATTAGAGCCACAAATGTAATTGTAACTTCTCTAGTAGACACTTTCAAAAGAGTGAGAAAGAGTAGAGATTAATTTTAATAATGTATTTTATTTAACCCACTGCATTCAGAATATTACCATTTCAATAAATAATTCATGTAAAAAATTCTTAATGAGTTATGCTACACTCTCTTCTTTAACCTCCATCCTTGAAGGCTGCGAAGTCTTGCCCATTTACAGCCCGTCTCTTTTCAGCCAAGTCACATTTCACGTACTTAGTCGCCACATGTGGCAGCAGTTACAGTATTGGACAGCCTGCCTCTAAATGTCTTAACAGACTGTACTGAATATCGGGAAGCACTAAGTTTCCATCCACCAGACATTCTGGAGCAAAGCTGGCTGATGTGTCTGGAATGTCATGGGAGGTCAGGCTGAGCCCACCCCTTGTCCCGCCCCTGAAGGTCCATTCTTATTCTGAGTTTATTGTTCTTTCTAGGCGAAATGGCCCTTGCTTTAATCATTGTCTCCCTACTTTATCTTCTCCATTGTGTTCCCTTGGAGGCTTGTGCCCATGTACCAGCTGGTTAAACTCACTCTTTGTTAAGGAACCCTTAATTAAATCCTTCCGGTACACTCAGTCTTTCGTAGGAGGCCTGTGAAGCTCCTAACCCTGAAAGGAATTAAGTAAAAGTTGTGGAGTGTTAGAGGAGGGAGGGGTTGAGATTTTCTTTTAAGTATATTATTATTCTTTATCAGTCTCTGACAGAGACATTCGTATCAACAGATACATAGCAGCATCTGAGATAAGGCTTCTTTTGGGGGAAGCAGGTGGGAGCCAGTATGATAGGATCTTCCTTAAAAATACATCCTAAGGACTGCCTGGGTGGCTTAGTGGGTTAGGCCTCTGCCTTCTGCTCAGGTCATGATCTCAGGGTCCTGGGATCGAGCCCCCCATCAGGCTCTCTGCTTGGTGGGAAGCCTGCTTCCCCCTCTCTCTCTGCCTGCCTCTCTGCTTACTTGTGATCTCTCTCTCTCTGTCAAATAAATAAAATCTTAAAAAAAAGAAAATTCTAAATCTAACCATACCTCACTACTCCTCAGTCCAAGTCACTGGGCCTCCATATCATATATGTGCAACCACTTGGCTGAGACCTAAACCCCACGATCATGCTAGGGAAGGGCATCATGGTCTTTCAACCAATGAATACCACAGCGATCTGAGAGAGGTGGAGGCTAAGAATCTTTCATGTTATTGCTGAGGTTGGGGTTCCAGCCCCAAATCAGAATGAGGGAGGGGCTCGTGCCTCTAAAATGTTGAAGTTACAGGCAATTACTAAAGGGTGTAGGACTTACCTCAGCTGGCCCTACCAGAAATCCGTGCCTCATCCTAGAGTGTGATGGACATCAGGGAGCTGCAGCCCATCCCTTCTCCTTTCTTGACACAACACTGTTCTGTCAGGCCTACCGTGGGTGCTGTTGTAGCATTCGCCATCGTTTGTTTAATGTACAAGCAAAAATTAAAAATTTATGCCCCCCCAAAGTTCACCATCTCAATACCCTTCTAAAATAAAGCAAAACAAAAATAAGAATGACAGGGAAAAAAAAAAAAAAAACAGAGAAGCCATGAATAGATTTCACAGAAGTCCACTCTATGTGAGAATGCCGAAGTTTGGTTTTCAGCCCATCCATAAATGTTTCCTTTCTGTGGTCTGCTTTGATACCCAGTTACGTGTGATCTTGTCCCTATCCCCCCCCCCCCACCCGTGAACGTATCGTGAGGTGGTAGAATCTTGGGTACAGATGGCATATTGTATTAGTTTCTTATGGCTGCTGTTACAGATCACTACAGATGGGATGGCTGAAAACACCACAAAAATACTTTCTTCCAGTTCTGGAGATCAAAAATTTGTACAGGTCTTACTGGGCTAAAAGCAAGCCCTATCAGCAGGGCTACATTTTTCCTGGTGACTGCAAGAGAGAACTTAGTTCCTTGCCTTATCCAGCTTCTGGAGACTGCCCGCACTTCTTGGGTCATGGCCCTACATCATGCCAATGTCTGCTTCCCTCATCACATCCTCTTCTCTGATTCTGGCCCTCATGCCTCCCTCTCTCTCTTATAAGGACTCTTAAAATTCTATTGAACCTATCCTGATAATCCAAGAAAATCTCCCCATCTCAAGATCCTTACTTAATTAATCAAAGCCACAGAGTCCCTTTTGTTGTGTAAGGTAATATATTCACGGATTCCCAGGATTAGGACCTGGACATCTTTTGGGAGTGCAGAGGGTGTCATTTTTCTGCCTGCTGCACACATGAAGGGCCATGCAGCCCAACCAGTGTATCCATTGCATGAATTTCTTCCTCAGGTTCCTGGTGATGGTTTTCTGGCACATACTTGAATATTGATAATGACTGAGAACACACCATATCTCAGAATGACCTCTGTCGTGTTGGACCAGTTTCTCTACACCTTTTATCCATTGGGTTGAGTTTTTCTGCTTGCAACCTCAACATTTTTTAATTCAGTTAACTCTCTTGTCACCGTCATTCTTCCTCTGATGGGTTCTAAGCCCTTTCTCTGTATTGTTTATGATCTGAATGATACCACTCCTATCTCTCCCAGTTCTGTAAAAATGGTCTCTAGAACTGAAATCAGTACTTTAAGCCTGGGTCGACCCATGCAGAATAGACTAGGACTCATCCCTTCCTTGCTTAAGGCACTGGTCTGCTGAAGAAAGTTGAATTGCACTAGATTATTTGATGGCCATTCTCACCCTGTTAAATTACACTTTTTCATACTAAAAATATGATTTTATTTTAATATACATTGATGATATGTTGGACACATTTCTTAATTTCTACACATCTGTTTCTTATCAATAAAATAGAAATAATAGGGCCTTTTTAAAATGTTGATGTGAAAGTTTAATGAGCTGTTGTCTTTATAGCGCCTGGCAAAGTACCCAGCTCCCATTTATCTACTACCACTGTCCTCATCATTAGTATGATCAAAGTTCTTAGTCTTAGACCCATGTTGACTTTTTTTTTTTTAAGATTTTATTTATTTATTTATTTGACAGAGAGATAGAGAGAAAGCACAAGTAGACAGAGCGGCAGGCAGAGGGAGAGGGGAGAAGAAGGCTCTCCGCAGGGCAGGGAACCCAATGCAGGACTTCATCCCAGGACCCTTGGGATCATGGCCTGAGCCGAAGGCAGATGCTCAACCCAGTGAGCCACCCAGGGACCCCTATGTTGACTTGTTTTTGACGAAGGGACAGAAACTTTTCTTGTCCAGTTCCATAAATGTTAACAAATATCCAGCAC
This sequence comes from Enhydra lutris kenyoni, assembly GCF_002288905.1. NCBI lineage: Eukaryota > Metazoa > Chordata > Mammalia > Carnivora > Mustelidae > Enhydra > Enhydra lutris. The sequence continues at coordinate 27,905,085 of NW_019154111.1, forward strand.
AGATTAAGACCCCCTGATCAGCCCGTGGCGGAGAGCAGTGGTTTACTTGATGTGAGCTTACACTCTCGGGCTTTACACAGGGAGTTCACAGCACAGAATCAAAGAACATGGTTCTCAGCTACTGGTAGAAGCCTCTTGGCTCTTGAGGTCAAGCCATAAATCAACCCCATTTGATGCAGTCACTGAACTCTTTTGTATTTGGTCCCATTGTTGTAACCTTACATTTTTTTCTGTCTACAGTGATATTTTCAGAAGCCCTCACATGGGCAGAGCCAGTGGGCCTGCTGAACAGAAGAAAGTGTTCTGCCCATCAAATTTACAGAGTGTTAAATTTGAGAGGTGCAGGGTGTTAATAAACATTGTCAGGAAAGTAGTTTTTCACACTAGTGCTATGACTCCATTTCATACTCACTTTATGGTTGCTCTCTTCATTACCCAAGATGCTTTCTTAACACCATTTGGGCTTATTAGTTTTCTCCAGAGCTGACCTCAAGTGTATTGATTTTAATTAGCACATGTTTCAACTGTATCCTGCTGCATATTTTGGCAAGGTGCGGTACCTTGAGGTATTGGAACGTAGCAAGCTGCAGAATTCCTGGGGAGACGTATGTAGAATGTCATCTGGGAGAAATGTTCTCCTTGTTCTGTGTTCTCTTTTCAGACACATCCTACTTGAGTCTAAAGGTTTGCAAGAGAAAAAGGGGTTGCAGGGAGAGTGTCCATTGAAGACCAGAAGAGGAAAGTGTGTGCCTTAAGGAGCTCTTATTTATGAATGTGTGTATTTCTGAAGTTCTTCTCTAAGTCACAGACACAGCCTAACAAAACAAAGTAGTCTTGTCCCTCCTACCCCCATTTTAATAACACAAAATCTTGAGGCCCAGAGGTTTATATTACCCTGTTCAGACTTCAGTCACATGGAGCAGAGAGCAGAGTGAGGGAGAGAGAGAGACTTGAATCCAGATCTTTTATTCCAATCTTCCTGTAACTCTGAATGCTTTAGGCTTTTTTGAATTTTTCTGAAATCAGAAGAGATAGAAGAATTCAGCTATGGTATAAGCAAAACAGGCTTTGTGGATCGATTCGGGAAGCCGATACCATTTTAAGCCTTGCTCCTTGATCAAACTACGGCATAGCTTCCTCAGATCTCTCATCTCCTCAGAAGTCTTTTCTCATATGACATCCCCTCTGCCGCCGTTCAGCACTCCCTATGCCCCTTCTTGGTCTTACTTTTATCCCCAGTACTTCCTATTATTATTCAACATGCTATATATTTGACTTCATTATTAAAGACCTCCCCATTCCTAGAATCTTAACTGTGGGAAAAGGATTTTTGCTTTGTTCACAGCTGTGTCTACCTGGCCTAGAATAATATCTGGCCCATAGTGCGTGCTCAGAATATTTGCTGAATGACTACATGGAGGCAGAATTTCCTAATACTGGCAGTACCTTCCTCTCCCCACCACCCCTGTTCCTCCTTCAGGCCTAGCCTACAGCCTGGGGAGAACTGGTCACCTTGCGAACCTCCCTCATCCTCTCTTGCCTTTGCTAAAGTCAGAGTTGCCATTCCTTTCAAAAGTTGAGAGTGGAAGGCCCCACCCCAAGAAACACTCTTCATTTTGCAGGATAGTTAATCCCATGTGGTTTGGACTAGCTAATGACTCATTCAGAGAACTTCCTAAGGTAGATACCCTGTAGCTATACTTCCCATTAATCAGCGTATGCTGTAGCCAGTTTGTAAGCAGAGCCACTCATTATGTGTCACCTACTCTAAGAAGCAAAGGAATTTGACTCTTGTTAACAGACATCTTTTGCTCTCAACTACCTTGAATCGAGTGTTGCTTTTTCGTCTGCCAAATCTGTTAGTGGGGAAACTATTGTTAAGAATTTCCTCCCAGACCTATTGTCGAAAGAACACGTGCGCAGACCATAAGTGTACCAGGCCTATTTTGATTTGGTTGAAATTGGTTGATTCAGAGGACAGAGTCTGTGAATGTACCATTCATTTTGTAATGGGATTGTTAAATTGTTAAAATGAGTTTATATTAAGGATGTGTATGTGTATAGTAATGAATACATATAGTAACAAAATCGAACAAGCTTATAAAAATTTACCGGGCCATTCTCTACAAATTTAAAACAAAAGAGGTGGTTCAAACAAAAACACTTATAAAGCATATAGATCTAATTTTAAATCTGGTGAAACACATTGGTTTCCTCCCGGAACTCCAAGATCGTTGCCTTTCCAAATCGATTTGTCTGAGAGTACTAGAAATGCATAAGCCAGAGACCACTGTATCTGTTAATTCCCATGTATTTTTTACATGCTCTTTGTAAAGGGTGGTTTCGATTTCATCCTTTTTGGGACTTACTCATTTTCTCTCTTTATGGGCCGTCTGTTTCCTGGTCAGCTCCAGTCATTCGTAAATGATGCCATCATCAAAAGTTGGTCTTCATGGAGGAAAGTGACCAGTCACACTGGTATTCCCCCATGGTTTTGAAAGCTGGGGTACTTTCTTGAACACACTTTGGTCAGGAAGTTTTCTAAATCTCCCAGTTGTGGGCTTATTTGTATGGTTATTGTTCCTTCTAGTGATCTGTGCTTTTTTTATGGAGAAGTTTTTTATTAGAGAAAAAAAAAAAAGAGCATTGACAGTGATTCTTCTAGTGTTTGAAAACTATGTTAAGTAAAAGTGAATTCAACTCTGCTGACCTTACCAGTATTTATCTTCAAAAACTTTATGGTAATAGTTTGTTTATTTCTTTCTCACTTCCCTAGTCACTTACCACTTACCCTTAATTCTTATAGGAAAGGAAAAACGTTCTTTTAGCCTGTTTGCCTAAGTTTGCTCCTTGGCATCAAATTTCTCTTTTTTCTTGGAGTAGTAAGTTTTATAAGTCACCAATGGAGAAAAAAAATAAATGGCATACGCATTCATAGACTATGTCAGTTTGAATCTTATTTGTTTTATAGCGTTATGGTAAGGAATGTGAAGCCAAGCTTGTCTGCATAACTGAATTATTCTACATCTGTGTTCATAAAGCACTAACCTGGATTCTTTCAGCAGTGAGATCATTTTGTCCACGAATTTTGAAAAAGATTTAAATTGTAACTCTACCCTTTGCAGTCCTGTCATTTTATTCCATTTGGGTATTTCTTCTACTTTTAAAGTGTTGTGTCTATAAAGTATTGAGACTGGCTTCTTTGAGCCACCCTGCTAGGCTGTCATTTTGAAATCACACCTCATAAATGAAATGAGGAAAATATTGAAAAATGGTAAAACTTGACAACACCTTCCTACGCAATCCCTGTATTTGCCTCCTAACCGCACTTTTGCAGTATTGCAAATTCAGACCAGCAGAAGCTGGCCTTCACTTCTCTTGGATATTGGCAATGAGGGTGGGGACCCTTATATAAAAGTGTAAGTGTAATATTTTTACTTTTATATGTATGCTCTCACAGTACATTTTATGGACTAAGGCTTTTCTTGATTGTGTATTTTATTACACTTATTAGTTTTGTACTCGTGTGCACACACATGCACACACACACACACACACACATATATAAACATGGTTTTAATTTTCCTACTAGGTGAAATGAGAAATGATTTATACATCACTATAGAAAGGGGCGAATTTGAGAAAGGAGGGAAGAGCGTGGCCAGAAATGTGGAAGTAACCATGTTCATTGTGGAGAGTAGTGGCCAGATCTTAAAGGTATGTGCATACTGGGTCCTTTATGGTAAAACAATCCCACGTCATCATTTTGGGTTCACCTTTAATGTCATCAGTTAATTTCTGGTTTGCATTCTTTTTGATCTTACTTTTCTCCTCCACCCTTGTGTGGTTTTCTTCCTTTTTTTCATCATTGAAATACCCTCCAGAAAAGCAAGTAGTGAAACAAAAAGGTTTTACAGTTGGATTGTTTCATGAATTGTGGCAGTAATTTCCTCACAGCAGCTCTTCTTTAAATGTCGCGTTTTTATTGTCATTCCGTTCTCCCCCTTTCATCTGTCCTAGTTTTGGAGATGAACACTTTGTCTTTGCGACTGGTTAAAAAAAAAAAATAAAAACTGCCACATTTCGTCCCGTATATTTTCATTTTGATCAAAATAGGGCCTGATAGTGAGCTGTTACTGATTGGGGTGGTGATACCAGGTTCCTTTATGCAAGAAGTGTTTTGTGTGGGCCTTGCAGCTTCCTGCATTTCCCAGGGAGGCACAGAACCGGCGTGTGACAGCGGCAGGCTGAGGACTTTGCCGCGTAGTTGAACTCCAAATTGGGCGCGCAGTTGCCCATCTCGTACTTGTCCCCAAGGTTCACCCCCAGCACAGTAGGCCCTGGGAGATGTGCATGGGCATTAAGCAGACGCAGCTGCTGGCAGAAGCAGGTGTAAAACAGCCCTGCAAAGGACGACAGGGGGAGGTCATTCTCCATGAAGTGCCGTTTGGGGAGCAGGCAGATAGAGCAAAGCAATTGCTCCGCTGTTTTTCAGATAATCTCTAAATGAAGCTGTCTTTAACCGGCGTGTTTTCTTTGTTAGGATTTTATCTCCTTTGGCTCTGGAGAGCCGCCAGCTAGTGAGTACCACTCCTTCGTGCTTTATCATAACAACAGTCCCAGGTGGTCCGAACTGCTCAAACTTCCCATTCCTGTGGATAAATTCAGGGGCGCGCACATCCGCTTTGAATTTCGGCATTGTTCCAGTAAGTGTTTCTTGGGGTTGGCTTTGTTGTGCTGGGGTAAGGCGCTTGCCTTAGGACAGTATGGGCTAATCTGCAGAGAGGGTAACAAAGCAGAGACCTTCTAGAGGGAGGGGTGAAGGTCAGTGGAGTCCTGAGAGGTGAGTGGGCTCACTTCTCGAAGAACCAATAACCTCTGTGGAAACATTCAGGAAGGAAAAGGAGGGAAACAATACATACAGAAGTCTACAGGGTTCTCCTTAAATCATTCATTTTCATAAAATTAGCTTATCAGTTTCATAGTTTAGAAAGATGAGACAGAAAGGGGAGACACAGAATTAAAAACTTTTCTGACTCAGGGGAGCTTAGGTAGTCCTAACCCATCTGCTGCTCTCCAGCCACGAGGTCACCCAGCTCTCACACTGCTCAGGGGAACCCAGGAGGACCTTTCTAGGCCTGGGAAGTCCCCAGGAGAGCTTCCGATTGGCTCAGAGTGATATCTGATTTGCATATATCTGCATCACCGGGCAGTCTCAGTGTTCAGATGACAAGTAATGTCAGTCAAATAGGCCTTAGAGATGATATGAAGTAATTGCTTCATTTTACAGAACTGAAAAAACCCAAAATGGAGAGATGATCCAGGATTTGCCCCTATGAACACCGCTGTCCCTAAAATTGTCATTTCTTGACATCTCTACTTTAATTCTTTTGTACTCTTTACCACCCTCTCAAGCCCCCACTCCCATCTTATGCTATCCCTGTGTCTCTGAAGTATAACTTAAACACTACCAGAAGTGCTTGCTTCCGGAGCAAACAAGGGGTACCAGAGGAATCACATTACTAGAGAAGCAGCAGGCTCCTCTCTAGTCTGGAAAGAATGGGGACACTGCCAATAGATATGCGGTGACCTCGCCTGAGTGCTGTGTAATTCACCCCGGATTCAGAGAGAGGACGACTGTCTGTTGCAAGGATGATGGCATATTTTGGAACTGGCTCAGGGAGCTCCAGTAATTATTCTTTGGTGGATGTTTCAGAATGTAGGGAGATGACTAGCAAGGTCTTACCATTCTCCCAAATTCCCAGAGGAGTGTTATGGAAAGGATTTAGAGTGGCAAAACAGAAAGCACTTGGAATGATGCCGTAGCATACCTTCCCCAGTCTTTGTTATAAATTCTCAGTCGAGCTAATACAAGCTTTGAGCTTTAAGGGAAGAAAAAGAGAAAAGTAAAGATGAAATGAGAGAAAAGGAAGAAAGAGCAGAACTTGGAAATGGAAGAAAGGCAATTTTCAGGAAAACCCATTAGATCTGTCCTCTTGTCCTTGTATTTCAAACATTGTTCACAGTGTCAGTTTGGTTTTTGAATATTCATTGTTAAAATTCAGAAGAAACAGCACAAGCATGAAGGAGAAAAATCCCCATAGTCCCATAAATTGAATAATCAGGGCAATTACTTAATCACATGAGTTCCCAAATATTTCTGTGTGTCTGTGTGTATTTTAAGATTTTATTTATTTATTTGAGAGAGAGAAACAAGATTTTATTTATTTGAGAGAGAGAAAGCACAATCAGTGGGGAGGGGGGTGTGCAGAGGGAGAGGGAGAAGCAGACTCCCACTCAGCAGGGAGCCCAACACAGGGTTCCATCCCAGGACCCTGAGATCATGACCTGAGCCAAAAGGCAGATGCTTGACTAACTGAGTCTCCCAGGTGCCCCTGTGTATGTATATTTATTTAAGAAGTATCTTTTACTCATAAAACACATGTTTACTGAACACTTCCTATGTGTCCAGCACTTCCCTGGGCATTGGAGATACATGAGTGAGCACAACTGAATATCTCCTCTCATAGAGGTTTCCTGCTAAGAAGGGAAGACAGACAATATCTGAGCAAATAATTACATGGTAGTGTATCAGGCTGTTGTAAGCGTAGTAAAGAAGATTACACTGGAATCAGGTGCTGGAAAGGTATGTTGCTGTGATGCTGTTTTACAAAGGGCAGTCAGAGAGAGGCTCTCCGATAATGAGATGTATCAGCAACAAGCTGAAAGAAATAAAGGCATGAGCGTTTGGGTGTCTGGGGAAAGAAAGTTATAGGCAGAGAGAACAGTAAATATAAAACACCTAAGGTTGAAACATGCTTGGCAATTCAAGGAATATCAAGGAGGCCAGAATGAGCAGCTAAGAGAGTTTGGAGATGAGGCCAGAGACATAGGGAGGGAGCCAGATCCCACATTGTCTTGTAAGTCATGGGCAAGACTTCAGACTTTGTTTGGAGCAAGGAGTGCCATTAGCAGATTTAGATTAAAGATGAGCTGGTCTGCTTTTGTGTGATGGGTTGTAGGTGGGAACCGAAAGACCATTCAACAGCCTTCAGCAGTCCTCCAAGTTAAAATGGTTTGCATTAGAATGATAGTAGGTCAATTCTTTTTCACAGATTTATTGATAGACCAGATTTGAAGGAAGGAGAAGAGTCAAGGATGACCCCCAAGGTTTTGGCCTGAGAATGAAGTGATCATTTATTGAAGTGGGGAGGGTGACAGGAAAAACCTTTTTGGAGAGCAAAAACCAAACATTGCATGTGAAATCTGAGAGGTCTCTTAAACATTCAAGATGTCATATAGACCATTGAATGCTATCCATGCTAGAGACTTAAACTTGAGAAGGAGGACACAGAGTTCAGTGGTGTACTGTAAATATTTGATAACCAGCACTTGAGCTGGGGGAGAAGGGAGCCCTGAATTAGAGGATTTGCTGATTTCCATTGAGTAAATACCCCTATCATGGCCAAATTCAAGCTCCCAACATGACCATCACTGAACTTGGAGTTGGGAAAAGATGCACACTGTCAACTCTTGCAAGCCACGACAGGCCAGCTCCAGCATATTACTGATGCCCCTGATTCTCAGAGCCGTGACACTGGATGTGATCTTAAACAGTAAGGTTAGATAGGAAAGAGAAGTCCAAGAACGGATCTCTGGGGTACTTCCACATTGAGAGCTTGGGAGAATGAGAAGAAGCCACTAAGAAAATTAAGACAGAATAGCCAATGAGGTGGAAGGAGAATCCAGGAATAGAAGCCAGGAAGTTAATTGAAGAAAGATTTTTTTTGAAGATTTTATTTATTTATTTGACACAGAGAGAGCGCTCACAAGTAGGCAGAGAGGCAGGCAGAGAGCGGGGGGCGGGGGGCAGTGGTGGTGGGGAGAAGCAGGCTCCTTGCTGAGCAGACAACCCAATGGGGGCCTCGATCCCAGAACCCTGAGATTATGACCTGAGCCGAAGTCAGAGGCTTAACCCATTGAGCCACCCAGGTGCCCCGAAGAAAGATTTTCAAAAGAAAATTGATCTGCTATGTCAGGTGCCAGTGATAAATCAAGTAAATGGAGGACAGAGCGATTATCACCCAGTTTGGCATCATGGAAGTCATTGAACCTGACAGGTGGTTTTTAGTGGACTGGTGGTGATGAAAGCCTGGTGAGTGAGTCCAAGAGTGAGGTGAGGAAAGGAAGGGCAGCGGTAAGTACAGACAGATCTTCCCAGAAACTTTGCTATAAAGAATACAAGTGAGGAGTGTCTGGGTGGCTCAGTGGGTTAAGCCTCTGCCTTCAGCTCAGGTCATGATCCCAGGGTCTTGGGATCGAGCCCCACATCGGGCTCTCTGCTCAGCAGGAAGCCTGCTTCCTCCCCACCCCCGCAACCCTCTGCCTACCTGTGATCTCTCTCTCCAATAAATAAATAAAATCTTAAAAAGAAAAAAAGAATACAAGAGAGGAGAGAAATGGGATGGAATGGTGGGTCACGGGAGGGATTTTTTCTTTCTTAAGATGGAGTTCTAAAACATGTTTGGTGCAAGTGATTCAGTAGAGAGAACAAACTGATGTGTAGAAGAGAGAGGGGACGAGTATAGGAGCAGTGCCCTTGAGGAAGGGAAGCATGGGGTCCAGTGCTCCGGGTTAAGTGGACAGATCAGGCAATAGTGTGGGAAGACCCATGCAGATGGGGTAATGGGCAGAGCGTGTGGGAGTCCTCTGCATGTCTGCTGAGAGTGAGGAACATGCTGAGGTTTTGGCAGCTGGAGAATGGAAGAGGATGGATGAAATCCCTTGTCTCAAGAGTCAAAAGGTGAGCTGGTAGGAAAATGCGACAAATCTGCCCAGCTCGGGGCCCATCTGTGGTTAATGTGTGTTAATTAAAGTGAGGTTAGCGTGGCGCAGGTGTAGACTAAAGTGCAGGTTGGGTTTCAGCCCGGTGCAGTGTTATCTTATAATAATGGGAAGCGTGGAGGAATAGCAGGTAGACAGGATTCACAGTGGTTAGAAGGATGGAGCCTAGAAAGGGGAAGTGAGACTGGAGAGGCCTGGAGAGGAGGTCAGTAAATTGGAGGTCCCAGGGCACAGTTGTTGGAGTTGGGGTATCAGGATGGACTGGAAAGTTAGGAGGTAGAATCCATAAATGTAGGGTCTTCATTAGTAAAAAGCGGGGGGGGGGGTGTCACATCAGCTTATTGTACTTTAAACCTTGTTTGGTGTTTATTTTTCTTTTATAACAAAAGACAAATTTGGGGAAACTATTGCTTTTTTCTTACCTTTGCTAATTTTATTCATTCACAGACTGTTACCTTCCAAATTAAATACCAAAAATGACACAAAAAGATAGTCACATTAACTTAGGAAATTACTTCTAAGTAAGTCTTTTCCCCCAAATCTTAAGTTCCATACTTCGGGGATGTCCTCATGCTAGGGGCCAAAACCACCAAGCCAAAATTACTGTTCTCTATGTGGAGTCCCACTTCCCCATGGTGAAATGGCAGAAGCAATCGTGAGGGAATGATATGTTGCTGAAGTCTCTTGTCTGATCTTCAAGGTCACCATATCTAACTCCTCTAGCTCAGACCTCAGTGCTTTCCCAGAGCTGAACTCTTCTATCAAGTATAATGCTCCACTTCCACCACCAGGATAGGCTGCAGGCCCTGGAACTCCCTCCTGAACATCTAAATACAAGGAGACAGTCAAGTTGAACCAACCAGTTTCTTTTAATGCTTTCTCCATTTTTGGAGAAGAAGGAAGTTGGTAGAAAGAACTGGAATGGTCCTCAAGATCTAGAGCAAGTTCCCTAATATCATGTGATGTCAGTTTCCTTCTCTGTACATAATTGCCAATGACCCTCGACCTTTCCAGCCCTTCTAATTCTTCATTAGGCATCTGAAAACCTCATGGCCCCATGTCCAGCTTCCAGAATACTACTGTAATAGGCTCTTCTTAAACTACAGATAACAGTTCATGTTGTTTATCCTCATGTCTAAGATCCCAAGGAAGTAGCTTCTACAGGGCTCTCTGTCCTCACACATGTAGACACAGGGAAAGTTCTGTCATAGGCCAAGCAGAGCCTAGAAACCACCTTTGCCTCAGTAATAAGCAAAACATCAAATTTCACGTCCATTCATTCAGTTGTTCATGGATTTAACATATACTTACTGAGAACCTACTATGTTCCTGGCACTCTTTGAGGTACCAAGGTTAGAATAAAATAACATAGAAGAATCCTGCCCTCAGTAATGCTTATGGCTGGGAGTGGAGGGTAGGAGATGAAGAGAAAAAATAAACAATCCAGAAATTTTTTTAAAACGTATTTTCAGGGGCGCCTGGGTGGCTCAGTGGGTTAAACCTCTGCCTTCAGCTCAGGTCATGATCTCAGGGTCCTGGGATCAAGCCCCACGTCGGGCTCTCTGCTCAGCGGGGAGCCTGCTTCCCCCCCTCTCTCTGCCTGCCTCTCTGCCTACTTGTGATCTCTCTCTCTGTCAAATAAATAAATAAAATCTTAAAAAAAAAAAAAAAACAAAAAAAAAAACGAATTTTCAGATAGTGAGTCCCGTGAAGAAAATTCATCAGGCAGTGTCCTTTGCCGGCTACAGGGCAGGAATACGGGCTGGAGGGTGGCTACTGTAGGTAGAGGTCTCATCACAAAAGTGGCTCTCTGTTACGTAGAGGAAACTGGTGAGCATGGGTTGTATTTCTTGATCACGCTTGTTGGCAGTCCAAGTCTGAACACAGGTGTATAAACAGGCATTTTAAAAAGCAAATAATTCTTTCTCTCTTTTCTCACAGCAAAGGAGAAAGGAGAGAAGAAATTGTTTGGTTTCTCCTTCGTCCCCCTGATGCAGGAAGATGGTAGGACTCTTCCAGATGGCACTCATGAGCTCATCGTGCATAAGGTAACATCAGTCAGATGCTGGCGGCAGGCTGTGATAAACAGGGCTGAATTATTAACTCATTATCTTGTTATCACTCTGGAAAAGAGAAAGAAATGACTGAAAAGAATACTCGTTTGGAAGATTGCTGGAAAGGAGTCTTTTTGAAAGGATGGTCTGTATATTCTGTGTCATTGTGAAACCTGTTTTAAAGATGATTTGTATCTTTATCTTAACTTAGGTGTAGATGTCTGGGTAAGTCTCTATGTTGACCTTAAAGTCCTTTCCGTTGCTATGAGAAGATTCAGTAACCTTGCAAATAAGTTTTTGAATATTTCCAGTACATACATGCTTTCCTGTCTAGAGCCGTACTGCCCCAGGAGTAAACCTAACAGGGTGATCGTTACATGTTTCTGGTCTGCTGCTCTCACTAAGTAGGGAGAGATACCGTAGTCCTCTGTCCTAACAATGTCAGCGGTTGTCACTTTCTATTTTGTGCATCAAGAATCGTCATAAAAACATTGGGAACAGAGTAGACTGTAGTAGGCAATGAAAAGAATATTCGTAAAACCAGAGCTCCTTAGAAATTATCTGGGAATGCTAGTACTAATAAAATATGGAAGAGAAATACTAGTCACTGTAAAACACAGAATTAAAATACACAATTTCCTCCAAAACACTTCTCTTTTGCATTTCACATGACAGTCCAGGTTCTTCCCAGCTCACCCCTGCACTAAGTGGCCCTGACCCCTGGCTCTTGTCTCCCTCTGGTCCAGGTTTCATCAGCTATTGGGGTGACCCATTTAAGGCGCCGGGTCTGACTAGTTTAAACTTCCCAGTTTAACCCCTGCAAAAAACTCCCGATGGCTGAGAAAATAAATCTCAGACCTCTCAGGATGTACAAAGCTTCTGACTCCCAACCACATCACCTCTGAGGCCTTCTGTTCTTGATACCATGACCACCTCCAGCTCCTTCTAGCTCCTGACCCCACTGGCTGCTGGTTTTCTCTGCTCTGACTCTGCCCTTGGCACCCCTAGAGACCTGCTTTCCCCTGCCTCTCCTCATGGCTAACTCCTGCTCACCCTTGGAGGGGCACCTTCAGCACGCCCTGCATCAGAAGAATGGTCCTCCCTCCCCGGCCCCCACTCCCTGTATTCCTAGCTGGCCAACCACTCTCCCATGAGTTCTCTGGATATCTGCACACATCTCTTACCATGGTACTCTTAACACTATCCCCTAATTATTTGATGCTCCCTTGGCTTACTCCAGTGGATTTAGGAATCCTATAAGAGTAATACCTGCGTCAGGGGTGCTGGCACATACAATGTGCCAGCAAAGATTTCCTGAATGAATGAAGGAGATACAAACAAAACTTTCCTTACCTTTGAATTATTGCTAATAAAGTGAGTGTCAGTGCCCAACACACCACATCATTTGTGCTGGTACCTGTATGGATATGTATGTGCATGTTTCTTGAATCTTTTATTTTCTAGTTATTTGTTCAACGCATTTGTTGGCCACAAATGACAGGCACTGTTCTAGGTACTGGAAATGTGGTGACCAAAACAGTTCAAGTCCATTCTGTTTCTGGCACTTATGTTCTCTCTACTTCAAAAAGGGACTTAAAGATGCTTACAATGATAAAATACAAAGAAAAAAATATCTTCAAGTAATTAATAAAACAAACAGAGGAACTCAATGTACTAGACACTTGAGATGATCGGCTTATCTCACTATTAGGTGGGAGGTGCCTTTTGTGAGATACATGACAGGCAATGTCTTTAGCTACAATTTTCCAAAAGACGTAATGGTACTTTGTGTGAGGGTTTGTGATGCTGCCTCTGTGTGACATTAAATCTTGACTCCGAAAAGGCAGCGCTAAGTTAATTAAAACTGAACTCCAGTTTCCCAATAATGTATAGAAGGATGAATCCCTTTTATATGGCACATCAAGCGTGGGCTTTCTCCCCTGTGGGTTAGACAGTGTTGGGGGCAGGTGCTTAGTGTCCAGTCAAGTCCAGGTTGACCCTTCCAAATGAATACAAATAAGACCAAGATTCATAGTTGGCGTTTAAAGACTCCATATACTTAAAGTGCCAGGAGAACAGGTAGCAGGCCTTGCTTCTCTACAGAAGCACTTCGGAGTTCAACTGGCATCGATTCCCAGACAGGGAACCATTCTACTCTGATACCAGAGGACTGTCGGGTACATTTTGGCAAGGGTAAAACTTTTCCCAGAAGCAGAGCTTTGAATCTGCTCAGACCCTTGTATGAGTTTTCATGGAGTATTCAGAATTGCAATCCATAAAACATAGGAAAATGTATTTATTTGAGCTTGAGCAATTTAAAAGGCAGGTGTTCCCAGTGATATTTCTCAACCACAAAGAAGGCTCAGGATGGTGTCTGTAGATGGTCTAATTTTGGGCAGACCTGCTTTGAGGAGACCCATCAGGACGCATCAGGCCCACAGAAGAACCCTGAGTAGCTGTGTTATCTTGTGTTTAGGGTTATTCAGTGTTGCTTTTTTGAAGAGGTGTGGGATTCTCTCCAAGTATAACAACTTTTGTTTTTAGTCTAGTAGGTGCCATAGTTTTCTTTTTCGTAGTATTGAGCCAACAAGTTCAGTTTCAGCCTGAGGCCACTTGTAGTGTAATGATTATAAAACCATATTTTGAGCATAATGCTTATCCTTCTTCTGCCATGGCAGGAAAACTCACAGCCTGCTGATAATTGCAGCCTTGAATTTACTATTTTTTTTAAAAAGTAGGAAATGGTGGGGGCGGGGGGAGGAGGAGGAGTGGTTTCAAATCATTAAGTAGAAAAGATAGCCCATTTAATAAGTAGTGTTGAGATGACCATGATGGGTGTTGGGGGAAAAGAAAGAGCTGGATTCCTACCATGCTTCTTAGACCAAAACAAGTTCCAGATTAAAGGTTAAAAAAAAAAACAACAAAAAACTTGTAAGAGCCTTAAAAATACAACTGGATATTTTTATGATTTTATATTATTGAGGAAAGGAGGGGCTTTCTAAGAATGGCTCACATGTTAGAAATCAGGTACAAAAAAAAAACCTTTTGACTACGTAAAATTTAAAACTTCTTATTTTTTTTTTTTACTTTTTTTCTTAAGATTTTTATTTATTCATTTGACAGACAGAGATCACAAGTAGGCAGAGCAGCAGGCAGAGAGAGAGGAGGAAGCAGGCTCCCTGCTGAGCAGAGAGCCCCATTGGGGGCTCGATCCCAGGACCCTGGGATCATGACCTGAGCCGAAGGCAGAGGCTTTAACCCACTGAACCACCCAGGTGCCCGTCAAACTTCTTATTGATAAAAAACCATCATAATCAAGGCTGAGAGACACATGACAAGGTCACAGAGTTGCGACGCAGCTTACAAAGGGTGATTGTTCCCAGTTGGCCATGAGTTACTACAGATCAGCCCTGACAAGAGCTGTTTACAAGATTTTGCCATTCTGCCTACCCCACCACTTCCCCTCTACTTAGCAGAGAAACAGAAACCAACAGACAGGAACTTTCTTAAATTCCCATGCTCTCTCCTTTGCCACCTGCAAACTTACCGGCATCCTTCCCTTCCTTCCTGCTTCCTGTCTCAGACGATGGGCCAAGACTCTTCTCCAAGCCTGATTCCTTCACCTGCTTCCTTCAGGATCCCCCTCCCTCCTGACTCCCTGGAGACCCCGCTCTTCCCATTGTCCCCTCTTCCTCCTGTAACTCTAGCTGTTTCCTTTCTTCTGACTGTATTCTATCAGATGATGGGCCCGCTCAAGCCTTTTTCTTAAAAACAAAAACAACAAAAACTTTTCAAATGACCACTCCCTCCCCCTTCCCTTCCTATCACCCTCTGTCTCCATGAAAAGCTGGTCTTCCCTCACAGTCTCGACCTCCTTGTGTTCCATTTGCTCTTCAGGCTATTTCTGTGCCCAAAGCTCAAATGAACTTTATCCGTTGAAATCACTAGTGCCCAACCTGGGTCACATAACCCTTGTTTTATTACTTAGCATGAGAGAAATTAAAAATGAAACACCTAAAAAAAAAAAAAAGAAACACCTATAACGTTTTAAAAATTATAAGTAAGCTGATATGCTTAACATAGAAACATGCCATGCTGAACAGAAAAAAAGTCTAAGGTAACTTCATAGGTGGACTTGGTCGTAGCGCTGAAGGCTATTAGTGGGACGTCCAAAAAGCCCTTTCAGTCTTACGAATTATACCAGGACATGGTCAGTCTTCCGAAAGTGGCTAAAGGCACTGGCCACTTTGAGAATCTTTCCTTACTTCTTTGCAGCATGTAACACCATTGATGACCCTTCCTGAAAATCCCACATTCTTTGGTCTGTTGGATGGTTTTCTCCTGAGTTTCATCCTTCTTTTCCCTTTGAGGGCCCTTCTGTCTTTTTCCACACCTTACACGTGGGTGTTACCATGGATTTCATCCTTGGCCATCGTCTCTGACTCCTCTGGTCTCGGACCGTCTCAGCTACTTCCATGGGTTCACTCATCACCGAATCTCTGTTGCTGACGACCACACTGAACTTCCAGCCCTGAGCTTTTACCAGCCTCCTGACCATCCACAGCTGGCTTCACCACAGACACCTCAAATTCTGCAGGTCCCCATGGGACCCTTCCTCTTCGGTTTCTCCTGAGAGGTCTAGGGCAGTTCCAAGGCTTTTTTGTATTGAGAAATCCCATGCTCCAGACTTACTAAGGTCTATATCATTGTCTGAATATACCTGTACTTTAAAAAAAAAAAAAAAAAAAAAAAAAAAGGAGGTTATTTTTAAGATATTTTAGACTTATAGAAGATTTGGAAAAAAATAGTACAGAAAATTCACATATACCCTTCACCTAGCTTATCCTTATGTTAACATCTTACGTAACTACAGCATATTTATTGAAACTAAATTAACCTTTGTGCAGTACCTGAATTTCATGAGTTCTTCCACTACCATCATTTTCCTGTTTGGGAGTCCAGTCCAGCCTCCCACATGGCACTTCATTGCCCTGGCCCCAGAGTCTCCTGTATGTGCTTTCCTTCTCCCAGTGCCTTGATAGCTACCATTTCGTCCACAGAATATGCTTTTTCCTGCCTTGCCTGCTGGGTGTGCCTCTTCTTCTCTATGAAAGTCAGGCAGCCCCTTCCCCAGCCCCCTGGAACCCAGTGGCCCTTATCACAGCTTTGTCATGGGTATTCAGGTGCAGGGGTCAGACATCTCATGCCCTCAGGGACAGGGACTGTATTTATTTCCTGCGTACATTCTTAACACCAAGTTAAAGGACTGACAAATAAGAATTTAATGAACTTTTAATAATATCCTCCAGGATGGCTAATCATACTGAGAGAGTCCCTAAAAGAAGGTGTTGTCCTACCACAGCTGTTTAAATCTGGTTGTGATTAACTGGTAAAATACAGTTCCAACTGGACTGTTTAACTTACTTTATTTTTAAAATTTAACTCCGTACTTTCTGCAGTACAAAAATTACAGACCCCTTAAGGTGATTAATGTATGACGAATTTCTGTACCAGTGTATTTCTGCATAAAATTTAGCTGCTCATCGCTTGGTCACACAGTTTGTATTACTGCAGGTACCATATTTCTGGAACACTGCTTGTGACTGACCATTACAGCTCTCTTTGACATGTCTAAGACAGTGGGTCAACAAGCTGGCCTGGATGTACCATCCATTGTTTTGCCAACTGTTTTTTTTTTTTAATTTTTTTTAATGATTTTATTTATTTATTTGAGAGAGAGAGAGAGAGAGAGAGCATGAGAGGAGAGAGAGATCAGCGGGAGAAGCAGACTCCCCGCCGAGCAGGGAGTCCGATGTGGGACTTGATCCCAGGACTCCAGGTTCATGACCTGAGCCGAAGGCAGTTGCTTAATCAATTGAGCCACCCAGGCGCCCCTTGCCAACTGGTTTTAACCCTGGGCAGAGGAACAGACCGTGAGCCAAGAGGTATCCTCTTAAAGCTCATTGAGACAGCACCACGGCTTCCCAAAGCCTGCATTTAGTTCTTCTGTGAGAGTCTGAGGACATTTCTCCTGTCAGGTCTGATTTCAGTCTCAAGTGTAGTAAAGCAGAGGACTGGTTCTCAATTCTTCCTCTCTAAATTGTAATAAATTAACTTCATGCCGTTTTGAGGTGACTTGCACAGATCCCAGCCTATCTGAGGAAACAGAATATTGTCCTTTACTGTGGCAATGACATTGTTTTGTTCCTGTAATCCGGTAGTGGCCTCAAGAGGCTATGGTCTCGTTTCTATGATTCTCATGTCCTCATTGCCTTGTTCCATGTCTGCCCCGGATGTGATGGAAAAAAGTTGTCCTTATACCCAAACCAAAGCAGTTGTTGGGCAAGTGTCCCCAGAATGCAAGTGCTTTGTGTTTAACCACTCATCTAGTTGAGGGGTGTAACTGGATCTTGGTGTGGTGACAAGACCACGCCTCACGTGCGTGAACTAGAGCTTTGCGGAACGCCGTAGCGTCAGTCAGCAGGGGTCAGTCTTAGACTCATAGGCCTGCGGACACGCAACCCCGACTCTTCCATACCATTATTTCCAAGTAACACACAGGCAGTGCTGCATATCGTTTTCCAGCTTCTTACAGTGCCTTAATGGACTCTTAGCTTCAGAGTCGGGGAGTGGGATTGTTCATTTCCATTTTCTCTCCCCCTTACCCTGCTTCAGAGTTGTACTCCCAGCACAGTCCCTTCTCCAACCTGGCTGAAGAAGGCCTGAGGGATTTACTGCTGACCCTTCCTTCCTCACTGCCTGGCTTTTGCTAATCATCTGTGCATGTCCTCATAAAAGGCGGGAGAACCTCCTTGGCTTCAGTGTTTGCTGATACCTGCCGCTGCCCTAGAGGTCTACTTTCTGGAACACCACTTCTCTTCAGTGCTCCCCAACCCAGTTTCTCTACAGTTGTTTCTCTTTCATCAAATGAAATGACAGATGATCTCTACTTCACCTGTTAGGTCCCTAAGCTCCAGTGTCTTGCCTTATCTGCTCCTACTTGGCCTTGCTCCCCACTGCATCCAGGGCATGTTACCCTCCTCGTTCCATTCGTGGTTTCAGGATAGAGCCCAGCCGTTCCTGCTGTAGGGCTTGTGGGCAGATTTGACATGGAGCCATTTCAGCTCCACAGACCACTCTGAGCTGCCTCCCAGGACGTCTCCCACACACAGACCTTTATTTTGGAGAAGTGAACCTTTTGGTTTTTCTTAGCCTTACCCACCATTCAGTATGTTACCTGTAAATCAGTAAATATTTATTAAATTATAGCAAAACTCAAAACTTGGTTAAAACAACATTTGAAGGAGACACTGTTCCACAGTAGTTTTGAACACAAACCTGGGTTCAAATCCTGACTCTGACACTTACTAGTAATGTCATGTCGGGCAAATCCCACAGCTCCTCAGGTTCCAGTGTCCTGCTTCTTGAGGTTGTTATGAGAATAAGAAAATGCACATAAAGTGCTTTGCAGAGCCTGATGTGTAGTAAACCATCCTAAATGGTAATTGCTTGGATTGCTTTTAAAGTCTCCAGTATTTGTATGATGTGTTAAGGACGTATGCTGGGAACCTCAGAGAACAATAAAAGATGTGCTATGAGATTTTTCCGTACAATTTCTCAAAGCCACTGCAGTTTTTCAGAAATAGGTGAAAACCTCCAAATCTAACCCCATACCTAGCATTATCTCCTTTGACTTCTATTGGACCCCCCACCTAGGAAAAAAAATCAGTGTCAAAACTCCTGGCAAATGTTATCATCAAAAGATTCACTGAAACCCAAGAATGATTATGTGCTTTTCTTTACTGAGTAGATGGGTAGAATTCTCTTCACCAGTTCTTTCCTGATGAATACACACACACACATGCACACTCACATGCACACACACCCAGTATTCTTGGCAGAAGATCTTGAATTAACTTTTGTGTCCTAATAAATTTATGTTAATGGTTATGTTTACACTTGACTAAGAGTGATAGACTTGAGCTGTGGGAATTGTCAAGGTGTCAAACCTCTGACAAACTCAGATGCTGAGGTCTTGACTTTCCCAGGCTGGAGGAGAGGTGAGGTGAACCACTGCTGGTGGCGCTCATGGGGCCACGATGAGTGACCCAGGAGAAGGCAGCCAAGTCTTCTAGACACAGTGCTCCCTAAGGACATGACACAGCCATCATGTCTTCAATCACAGAAGTGGTCAGGCCATGACTACCAGTGGAGCTACATGACCGTAGCAAGCAGAAATGCTAAGAATGTGCCAGAAGGGCTCATGAACTAGGCCATTATTTGATGGGTGGGGGAATAAGAGCTCTATCTATAGGAGCAGAATTTCTGTGAACAGATGGAGCATAGCATACTAGGTCCAGCTCCAGTTCCTGAAGAGAAGGCTTGGAAATAGCTGGACAGTATGTCTGTTGTGTCACAGTAAGTGGTAGTTAGACAGATGGAGCACAAGTCAGGCGAGGGCCGGCAGACCAGACTGTGTTCCTGACCCCGCAGACGAGATCTAGGCAGGAAATGAGGGCAGGGTGGGGTGCTGTAACTCATGCTATGACTTGGGGTGGTCCAAGCCCTGACACCAAGAGCAAGACAGGAGGGGATAGCGTTCGAGGGTTCCAAAATGTTACTTTGCCTAAGCACTTTTTCTGAAGAAGTCATTTGAAGTGTTTACTTGGCAATGATTCTCTAAACCATATACGTGTCGTTCATGCGCTCTGCTGTCTCCATGAAATATCTCCCAATAATAAAAGAAAGCATTTGGAGTTGTAACACTAGAAGAGAATTATAGAGGCTGTTTATCGTGTTTATAGGTACTCTTGTTACTGGGCAGGTGTGCTAGTAAGAACATCTGTAGTCATCTGATTCTTTTTCTCTAAATGTGTTAGGTCTTTCCTAAAGATTTATTATTTAAAATTTAAAAAATATTCTATGAATCACACACAGTACTCTAGAATGCCAAAGGGATTCTGTGCTTAAATTCCTACCTATTACCAAGATGCTAGCCTTGAAGATATTTAAAGAAATAAAGTTCATCTGAGTTTTAAAACTTACATTCAAAATAACCTGTTATAGTAGTTCTTTATCTGTTAAAATATTTTTCAGAACTGTAATTTAAAATCACTTTTGTTTAAAAATTTTATTTTTATTTATTTATTTGAGAGAGAGAGAGTATGAGAGGGGAAATGTCAGAGGGAGAGGCAGGCTCCCCGCTGAGCAGGGAGCCCAATGCGGTACCCGATCCTGGGACTCCAGGATCATGACCTGAGCCTAAGGCAGTCGTTCAACCAACGGAGCCACCCAGGTGCCCCTAAAATCACTTTTATCATTACCAAGAAGTATAGAGTTAATTCACAATAAAAACATAATTCTCTCATTATCTGGGTGTTGTTAACTCTTAATTCTCTAGTATATATCCTTCTAGATATTTTTCTGCATGGATTTTTTTACCCAAATGATATTATAGAGCAGTTTTAGGTTTATAATAAAATTGAGAGGAGGATATAGATTTTTCATTTGCCTCCCTACTCACATGAATAGCCTCTCCCATTATCAACCTCACTCACCAGCATGGTACCTTTTTTTTTTTTTAAACCAAGGACGAACCTACGTTGACGTATCATAATCACCCAAAGTTCATAGTTTACCTTAAGATTCATTCTTGATGTAGTACATTCTGTGGGTTCGGACAAATGAGTAAAAACATATCTCCATTATAATATCACAGTGCCCTAAAAATCCTCTGTGCTCTGCCTATTCATCCCTGCCCCACCGGCCTCTAGCAACCACTCATCATTTTACTGTCCCCATAGTTTTGCCTTTCCCAGAATGTCCTATAGCTGGAATCATACAGTCTGGAGCTTTCTCAGATTGACTTCTTGCACTCCTTTCACTTTCACTTCTTTCACTCTGCGTGTCTTTTCGTGACTCCAGAGCTCATTTCTTTTTAGCACTGAATAGTGTCCATTGTCAGATGAACCACAGTTCATCCATTTACCTGCTGAAGGACATCTTCGTTACTTCATAATATTCACATTTTGTAACCTACTTTTTCAATTAATGATTTTCTTTTTTTTTTTTTTTAAAGATTTTATTTACTTGACAGAGATCACAAGTAGACAGAGAAGCAGGCAGAGAGAGAGGAGGGAGGAAGCAGTCTTCCCACTGAGCAGAGAGCCCGACGCGGGGCTCGATCCCAGGACACTGGGATCATGACCTGAGCCGAAGGCAGAGGCTTTAACCCACTGAGCCACCCAGGCGCCCCTCAATTAATGATTTTCTAATCACTAATGTTTTTAATCTCATCTAGAACCTAAATCAGTATATAAATTTCAAAAACAAAACAAAACAAAAACCTCTTTTCAGCAGGTTGATCCAAATCTGGGACCAAATGTCATATTTAGCTTTGATGCTGGTTCGTCTAGACCAATCCTTTTTTCTTAAGACATTGGACTTGAAGAGACAAACCCAGGCATCCTGCAGAAAGTGCTGCCTTCGGGGTTTTTCTGGATGCTTCCCTGTAGTATTGTTCAGCATGTCGTTCTGTTCATTGTATTGACTGTGAAGTGGAAGTGAAAGCTGCTGTTGTGCTAGATTCAGTTCAGCATCTGTAGTAAGAATACATTATGGATGCTGTTACGTGTTTTTGCCCTGTCCTGCATCGGTATAACGACAACCTGATCCCCCTCCACCATGTGCATGTGGTTATATTTGTCCCCTTGCTTCTGGGACGTCATAATCTGTGTGTCGGTGCATTGGCATCATAAGAATGTCCAATTCTTTTTTTTTTTTTTTTTTTTTTCAAATAATCTTTACACACAACATGGGGCTTGAACTCATGACCCTGAGATCAAGAGTTGGATTCTCCACTAAGTCAGCTAGGCATCCCAAATGTCCAGTTTTTTATCCAACGATTTTCCTGCCGATTTTAGCATTCCCAAGTGACAACCTTTAACTAAAGAAAGAGTTACATTAGGAATATGAAACTATATATTCTAAATCTGTAATTCCTTTTACATTTGTTAGCTGGTGTCTTCTGTGAAGTAGAGATTTCTCTCTCATGGTAGGACTCTTAGAGAACCCTGAAAAACAGTTTCCTTTAATTGCCAGTTTTCGAAATAAGGAGGTGTTCAGTAGCAACCTCAGATGAGATGTTGGAAGAATTTAAACATTTTTTTTTAAATGCTGTGGTCACTGCAAATATGATTTCTTGTGTACTTCCTGTGTATCAGGCACTGTGCAAAAGGCTTTATGGAACCTAACTCTTACGACAATATACCAAGATTTTAGAGATAGAAATAGTGATCTTGCATGGCCAGATAATGTGATAGAGTTTCTTCTGGGAGAAATAGCAAAACTGGGATTCGGACCCAAGTTGGTCCCAGCCCAAAATCCATGCTTAATTCCTTCTCTCTCTGTCTTTGTTGTATTTTACTTAAAAGCCAAATTCTATTTGTAATCCTGTGTGGAATGTTTCCCAGTTCATAAACAGTAGAAATGGAAATGATGCTTAGTCATTTTCATGAGGTCTCTTATCCCTCCCTTTTATATTTTGTTTTTAATATTTTTAACAGTGTGAAGAAAACACAAATCTTCAGGATACTACCCGCTACCTCAAACTTCCCTTTTCCAAGGGCATCCTTCTTGGAAATAATCATCAAGCCATTAAGGCCACAAAGGAGTCTTTTTGGATAACATCTTTTCTCTGTTCCACAAAACTCACACAAAATGGTAATGTATCATGCTGTTTTATTTGAAAGCCCTGTACTTAATCACTCCTGTGAATTTTGGTAGACACGTTTAATAAACACCAGTGTTATATTTAAGAACTTTGCACTAGAAAAATTGTTGATCCTTCTGTTTGTGATCTCCAGTGAAATGGAAACCTTTGCGACCCAATGGTCTGTTAATGCATCTAATTTAAAGATTTCAAAATCATCCCAGGATTGAAACCCAAGTGCACAACGCTTCAAAACCCAGCTGCTTTTTAAAAAGAGGAAGAGGGAGAGACAAAGAATACCACCATTTAATCTCTCTTGTTTTATAGCTCCATAAACAGTGCTAATTGTAGGCTTTGGAATAAGGCTGTTTTTCGTTTAATTAGCTGGATATTGCTTTTCTATTCTACCATACTTTTTATGTCAGTGATTGTTTACCAAGTTATGATTAATAAAACAAGCTCTTCTCCTTGGAAAATCGTCATGAAAACATCATCTGTAATGAAGGAAGGAAATGAAATATATTTTAATTCTTCATGGTTGCCATATAAGGCTTCTGGCTAGCATTCTGAATGCCATATTAATAAGTCAGATTCATTATGTTGAGAATCACTTTATAATAAGGTATTGAATCTCATAAAGTGTTCCTGTGCCTAAACATCAGTAAGTGCGATTAGTTCTTTCTTTGTGTCACAGAACAGCATTTGTAGAAGGAAACATATTTCTTTTCTTAGGACATGGCCTCAGAAAAAAAGTAAAATGTCGCATTATAATATTGACCTCTTTTAAGCTACCTTTCAGTTTCTCTTGCAGTGCTGCTATATATATGTAGGACTTTGGCAAATGATCCTTTCACATTTCGTTGTTGGTTTGTTTCTCCCCTTCCAAAATTATTTTTGGAGAAATATTTTTCAAAATCAACTGTGTATTTTTAATACATTTGGTTGAAGGTAGCCATCGCCAAGTTAAGAAACATCAAGAGTTTATCCGTATTCAGTGATGAATGATTTTACTTAAATAAAAACTTCACTGACAGAACCGGATATAGTTTATAAAGCATTTACAACACCTCAGGTGTTATTTTTTATGGAGTCATCCCTACGGAGATTATGAAGATAAGAATATCAACCTACTGTTGACTCCTTCAGACAGAAATTGTACTTACTCTGTGTGGATTAGTTGTATGTCTGTTACAGAGCCTAGGTTCACATTTAACCGATTGCCTCTGGTAGAATAATTTCAGGTTGTATTAGTTACCTCCTGCTGTAGGAACAATTACTGTAAACTTACTGGCTTAAAACAACAAACATGTATCATTGAGCTGTTCGGGAGGTCAGAAATCTGAAATCTTTTTCACTGAACTAAAATCAGGGTGTCAGCACACCTGCATTTGTCCTGGAAGCTCTAGGGAAGAACGTGTGGCTTACTTTTTTAGCTTCCAACGGGGCTACCTGTGTTCCTTGGCTCACGGCCTCTCCTCTGTCTTCAAAGCCAGCAGTGTAGCACCTTGACATGGTTATGACCATCTTCTGTGTCTTAAGGATCCTTGTGATTACTTTGGGCCCACTAGCTATTCCATGATAGTCGCCCCTATTTTAAGACCTTTAATTTAATCACATCTGTGAAATCTCTTTTGTCATAAAAGGTAAACATATTCACAGGTACCAGAGATTAGGACATCAACATCTATGGGGCCGCTGTTCTGCCGACCACACAGATAATCCTAGCAATAGCTTATCTCCCATCAAAGTATTTGGCCGACTTAACCTTTTCTTGTTCTCAGGTTTAGGTTGTTAGACAGAATTGTGAACATAAAACAGAACCAAATCCTAAAAACTAGAAGTTGCTGCTTTGTAAAAGTGGAGAACATTTTCAGGTAGATATTGGTAAATAAACATATTTAGAAGTCATTATATTAAACATCTCACTATGTGAAGGACAATGCTTGTCTTCTTTTTGGACACTGATAAGTGCTTAATTATCATTTGGGTTTGTTTAACCTTGTCAGTGTAACACAGCTGGGAATGAACCAGGCGATAAATACTGTGTTTCAAAGAGATGAGAAGGAAGAAGGAAGTTAGTTGATCTTTCTGGAATTTACATGCTAGACACACGTTTCTGTGTAGAAGTAATCCAGCTCCAAATTGGAATTAAATTGCTTTGTATTCATTTTACTCAAATTGGAAAATAGACAAATCCCATTTCCATTACAATTGGGCATTTAGCAAGTGATACGGTCTCTAGAAATAGTTTCTTACAGCAGATTTGCATTTCACAATCCCTAAAGTGAGTCTCTGCACCGATTCTGTGCTCCAATATTGTTCAGGGCTAGTGTTCCAAGGCCGGAGCACCCTGCCGGACATCAGGGACAGCCAGATCGAGGAGATACTTGAAGCTTCTTGAAAGTAGGGATCAGAGAATAAATGCTTTTACTTACTTGTTTTCTTCCTTGGGCTGTTAAACACAACTTTTAAAAAAGTTTAAAAACAGTGCTTAAATTTAGCCTGACAGTTAATTGTACAGTTGCTGACTTGCCCACATCCCCTTCTCCCCCAAATAATGGGTGGTTCATTCAGTCTCTTCCTGAGAGTGTGATTTAAAATTTTTTAAAAAGTAGGGATTATGGGGCACCTGGGTGGCTCAGTGGGTTAAAGCCTCTGCCTTCGGCTCGGGTCATGGTCCCAGTGTCCTGGGATCGAGCCCCACATCGGGCTCTCTGCTCTGCAGGGAGCCTGCTTCCACCTCTCTCTCTATCTGTCTGCCTCTCTGCCTACTTGTGATCTCTGTCTGTCAAATAAATAAATAAAATCTTTAAAAAAAAAAAAAAAAAGTAGGGATTATGTCATCCATCTATTTTCTAGCTCTTGGTAGGTCAAACCTACAGTATGCTCTTAAATGCTTGTGGAATGGAATGCTTAAAATTTGCATTTTCAGCAATAGGTCATAGCTCCTAATTTGCAACTAACCTATCTTCAGACAGCAAAATAGAGACCTAGGTGATGACGGTTCTGACTTAATTCTGAGCACTTTGTACACATGATTAATTACACCGAGAGGAACATACGGCTTTACTCTTCCTTTCCTCCATTATGAGCAGTCAAGAGATCCATCAGACTTTTTGCCGGAAAGGTCCACAGCCCCACCTCAATCTGATTGTCTTGGACCACTGTCCTCTCTTCTCCAGCTCTCCTGATGACAGTGCTGTTCCTGGTTTCCCACTGCTGCCTCTGGGGCTGCTACCTCCTTCCTCCGCACACACTCCTCACACTGGGCTACGCCTTGGACGCCTTGCCCTAAGGGGCAAGAAAGAGAGGAGGGAGACTGAGTGAGAGCTGGAGTGGAGGTGGAGTGGGAAGTGAGGAGTAAGTGGCAGGGGTCATGCGCTGGGGAACTGTGAGAGAAGATGCCTGGGCAGGAAGGCTTCCTGCGGTAGGATGCAGGAAGTAAGAAGTATGTGGGAGGGAGGCCGCAAACAGATGGGAGAAGAATGCGGTGCTCCCTCTGCCATGGCAGGTCTCCCTCTGTGGAAATACCTACTCTTCTACATGTAACCAGTCATTTTTAAAAAGGTTCCAATCCTACCTCCACGATGTCTGAGTTAGTCATGAATACTAAACACTTTCAGGTTTTTCTGCTATGGAAAGCACCATAAATTTCTCTTTCCAAGTCATTATTTTTCAAATTCCCTCATTTTTTCTAATTCTAAACCATCCTTTTATCCCTGTTTGATGTAGATAAATATTTCTATTTAAGACTAAATGTCTTACTTTTAAGTCCTTTGTGAAGTTTTTCTCTTGAATCTGGCTGAGGTGAAGGTTGCTTCTCTCTCCTCTGAAGATTCTTTTGCTTTTTCTCATCTCTCTTCACTACAGCATTTTTTTTTCATCGCAACTACCTCTTCCTCGATTTTTTTATTTTTGTTTTCTTCAGGTTTTCATTTCCATGTTGGTTTTTCTGTCTTTAAGCAAGTCCCATTGGGGTTTCTCCTGAAATGCTTTCAAGTGGAGTTCACACCATTAAGCCTGGGAAGTCCTTCATGGCTTCTTTCTTGGCTGTTCTAGTCTTCCAGCCCCACTGAGCCCGCGAAGCCAGCTCCGCCAGGGTCCCTTGCTCTGTGCGCTCCTGCACACACGCAAGCCTTGTTGGTTCTTACCTGCTGTCATTGGCTCCAGACGCCACTGTCTCCCTGCTCCCTCTGGACACTAGTGAAGCTGGCCACTATGTTCAGGAGCCTTCCTAACTTTTGCCCAGAAAAGCCGAGGGAAGGATTTTTTTTCCCTCACTGGGGGAAGAGGTTCTCCGAGGACCCTTGTAGACTCAGGCCCACGTCTTGTCAGTTTCGGAAGGGAAGGAAATGGAAGACATGGGCCCTGCACCTGCCCAGAATCTGGGCTGGAAGATGACCATGACGTCCAGAAACTGGCCCTCTCAAGTCCACGGGCTCACTAGATGACCCAGCAATTGACCAGACTTGTCATCCTTGTGCAGGGGACCTTCTTGTCCTGCCAAGTTTGGGTCACATTGTCAAGAAGACCTTCATTGCCAGGTAGAATTGGTTGCTGGGCAGAGTGCTGAGTGCTGGGGGCACAACTATGGATAAAGCAGGTTTCTGACCCTCAAGAAACTCCCACTTTGGCAGAAAAGGATTCAACAAATATTTATCAACTGCCAACTATCTGCCTGCTCTTGTACCCATGCTGGGATACTAACTCAGCATGTTGGCTTTTTCTTTCTTGGAGTTTACAATCTAGTAGGCACAAAGACAACTGAAATAGTGAGGTCAGCGCCACTGTGAGGTGAGAGCACGAAGCAGCGACAGTTAGCTCAGTCCAGAGGTTTTGGGAAAGAAGGGTTTCTGGATGAAGCAACAGCTAATCTGGGAACTGAAGGGTAAGTAGGAGTTTGTAAATCAAGAGCACTGGGAAGAGAGAAATAATTAGAATACACTGTAATATAATAAATGCCGTCTTAGAGAGCTAGTCATGGTCTGGGGGAACCTGAAACTTGGATAACCAGGAGGGTTAGGCAACATGTATAGAGGACTCTAGCTTTTACCGCTGAAACACTTTCATGTGAGAGACAATTCTCTGCTAAGGTGATTAACCTTCTCTTTCTTGTTGGAAAGGTGATATGCTTGATCTCTTGAAATGGAGAACCCACCCAGACAAGATCACAGGCTGTCTCTCTAAAATAAAAGAAATCGATGGCTCAGAGATAGTAAAGGTATATGGTGTTTTGTTATCTCTCTCGGGAAATTCATGGAATAAAGAATATTTGGAGGGGAAGGGCAGATGATATTTTCCTTATTAATTTATTTCTTTATCTTACAGTTTCTGCAAGATACACTGGATACCTTATTTGGAATTTTAGATGAAAATTCCCAAAAATATGGGTCTAAAGTATTTGATTCTTTGGTGAGTTTAAATTCACTTTAATTATATCCTAACAATTTTGTCTCTTGATCTTGACTTTCGTAAGGCTCTTTCTGAAATGTGCACTGAATAGCGTAAGTCATTTAAAAAGAACCCTCCCCCACAAAAAAAAAAAAAAACACACAACAAAAAAACCCATAATTTGCATTTGGTTTTATAAACCTCAAATTTCTTTTTAGGTTCACATAATAAATTTGCTGCAAGATAGCAAATTCCATCATTTTAAACCTGTAATGGACACTTACATTGAGAGTCACTTTGCTGGGGCACTTGCATACAGGTAAGGCCTTTATCTTGTAATTGGTTTAGAAGCAGTTCCTTTTGAGCCTTTCTACGCAGAACCAGCAATATAGGAAAATTTAAAAGGGAGTGTAGGAAGAAATGAACCACAACAACTGAAGTGTCTCTTGAGTCAGTCTCTTCCTTTCTCACACATCTTTTTTTAATGGCTGCAACTTACTTTGATTAAAAGGACTGAAAAAAAGAAAAAAAAAAAAGCCTTTCTGAATTCTATTCCTAAAACCGAAACTTTAAAATGTTTTCTTCTTGTCTCCATTTCATGTGGTATTGTTTCATCTGAATGTCTGGTTATTTCAACCTGGTTGCCAAGAACCCCATTTAACCACCACATTCCTTGCTTACTCTAGAAGTCTTTAAGAAAGAGATGTGAAAGGAAAACAGCCTTGGTCATTGTATCTTTTTAAATTCTTTCACTCATTTATCTGTTAATATTTACTGAGCTCCTACTGCCTGCCTAATGCATGCTGATTCCTGTGAAGCCATTAAGCAGGTCAGCTGGGGGCTTGACCCTTTGATAGGAACTGCCATTTTCACAGCTCATCCCTTCCTGTTAGCTCAGATTCTGCAGGCAAGACTAAAGTGAATGAATAATGACAAGCTGTAGCTCTTACCTGCCTCCCTGCAACCCAGTTGATACTTGCCAGAAGGTAACAGCGTCTCTCTTTCTCTGCTATGTATAACATCTTCCTGGTCTTTCGCCTTGCTTAAGTACAACCCTGGAATGTTCCCCAAAGTTCTTTCTCCCCATTCTAACACTGCCATCACTATTCTGGTATTTTTACCTTATACTTTAAGCACCAAACCAGGTACACGCACAATCATTTATTCCCAGAAGTGTGGTTAAAAAAAAGATGGAATCGTGTTTTTGCCCTTTTCCCCCCATCATGTGATATATAAAAGATAAATAATCAAATAAGCATTTGATCCTGTTATCTTGGGTATTGCCTCTCAAGGCATGTGAAGATTTAATACTCCCAACATTTCAATGAATGGCATGTCATCATGATTTTTACAGAGAGTGAAATGTACTATCAGGGATAGTTAGAAACATTGGCCTGACTCTGCCACTCGGCCTAACATTTGGGGCCCTAGTAATATCTCACCACTTTTCAGTGGAAGCTGGAGAGGAACGGTGTAATTTCTAACACTTTATGTTGGCCAGGAGAGCAGGATAATCATTCCTAACAAGACAGATAAGGCCTATGGAATCTTCTCGGGCTATGGGTGGTCAGAAACTCACTGACATTTATCTTCAAAATAATATTCCTGGCACACCTGCCTTGTACCACATCCATGCGTTCTTCCCTGTCTGAGAGAAAAGAGGAACAATTTTTAAAAATTGCTCTGTTTCCTAGAAACCAAGAACAGAACAAAGGTAAAGGTAGCAAGACTGCAATCTTGAGAATTATTGTTGTTTTTTTTTTAATTCCAATTTTGTTCCTTATAAGAAAAAACAAACTTGGCTGTTTTGGAAGTTCTCTTACTAAGGCACTCTGATGATAAGCCTTGTTCTTCCCACAGGTCCAAGAATTGGCTAGATCAGTCCATGGGCATGTGATCTGGAATAGGGAGTTGTTGCCTTATCCTTCCCCACACCCGCTTTGGCCTCCAACGGAGTATTTCATCCAGCTGTTTACACGGTCACTGGGGAAGAAATCCCAATTATCAGTTGTCCAAGATGGACCGTGGTGGTCAGACTTCCAGGCCCTTTCTTGGCCAGAGTCCTTGTCTCTGTTGTTTGTGTTTATCCATTGGGAAGCTTTGCCAGAAACGTCAGGGTCAATGGGACATGGCCGTATCGAGGAGAATCTCATTGGGAGGAAGTATTTCTCTGTTCAGCTTCAGAGAGGGGTAGTGATGTTGGTGTGCACATTCCTAATATCATGAGATGAAGCGGTCTGACAGAACGCTGTGAGGACTGACGGGAAAAGAAGCCTCCTCATGATAAAAATGTTGGATCTTTGGCTTTCAGCTGAGAACTCGACCAAGTTCACCTTCTGTCTCTCTTGCCCTGTGTTTCAGAGATCTCATCAAAGTTCTCAAGTGGTACGTGGACCGGATAACGGAAGCAGAACGGCAAGAGCACATCCAGGAGGTGTTGAAGGTAAAGACACGCCAGCGACAGCAGATAATGTTATCAAACAGAGCTGTTGCATGGTGATGCCTAAGCTAATTGCTTTCCTCTACACAGACAGTAATTGGTGATGATATAGTACTGGCATCCCAATTCAAGGATGTTAATCAGTTTATGCTCCTCCAGAGCTGATGAAATTTGAAAGAAGCTTTGCCAGGCTCACCCACTAGAACTGCTTGGGATTGAATCCTTGTACCTCTGAGCTCCAGAACCCTTGGAGCGAAGTCTAGGGTTGGCAGGAGGGAGGTCTGAGGACAGAAGACCACGGGTGGGCAGTTCAGCTTGCAGTTTCCTGGCTCTTGCCTTCAACACCCTGACAGAGGCCGTTTGAGAACGATTTGTCTGACATTTTGAGAGAGAATAGGGTGGCTTGGAGACCTGAGGTTTTACTGGGTCTCAGGGTTTAGTGCTGCCCACATGTCTGGGCCCTTAGTGCTCTGAGGGAGATGCTAACACTCCACTTGCAAATGTGTTCATGACGAATGAAGGTTCTTAAAGGAATTGTCCAGTAGCAGGTCTGAGAGTCCTCTCACGTCCTGTCGTTGAGTGCCACTCCATTTGATGTCAGTAGATAATGTGATGACAGGTATGCACTTTTTAAAGCAAGTAGTTTCCTAATTATAAATTTATCACGTTGGTCTGATGGAAGGTAAAATGCTAAGTGGCAAGAGTACCTGCCAGCAAAGCACAGTAATTTTTGAGAAGCAGACAGGTATCTCTCTGTTAACTAAAACCACCTGAGGATCGAAAGCATCTCAGGCTCCTACTTCTTGAGAATTAGAAAGAATTTTCAAATTAGCTATACATTTTCTCTCATTAGCATCAGAGAAAAATGGCACTTCCCCCACAAGTAAATTCTATTCAAAAATCTCCGTGGGTCTTAGTGTTTAAATCAATAATTTAAATTTCTGATGTTGTCCTGTGGTTTTTATGCTGTGTCATTGTTAAATCCTCTAGGTTTCCTTTGAGACTAACTTTTAAAACATTTCATTTTAAGGCACAAGAGTATATTTTTAAGTACATAGTGCAATCTCGAAGGCTCTTTTCCCTCGCCACCGGTGGACAAAACGAAGAGGAATTTCGCTGCTGCATTCAGGAGCTCCTTATGTCAGTCCGTTTCTTCCTTTCTCAAGAAAGCAAAGGGTCGGGAGCCTTATCTCAATCACAGGTAATGTTTTTTCATCTCTGTTTGGGAAAGCAAAAACGAGTCCAGTTTATTCGTGTTTACATAGCAGCGGGATGTTTTCCTCATGAGAAATCCGTCTCTCCTGTTGATATACGGAGTGCGAGCAACTTTGCAGATTTTAAAAAGGTCCCCTAGCTTCCAAGCGGCAGCATAGCAGAAGTTAGGTTGCCTCTCCTCCAACTGCTCTCACTGTTTGTGGGGAGACTGTTGGTCTGCAGCAGCCTAGATTTCAGTTCCCAAAACACAAGCTGGTGTGTGGACACGGCATCACCATCCGCCTTGAGGAAGGAAGTTCCCTGGAGCCGACTTGTTACCGTTGTTTACCCCAAGCCTTGCACCGCATTTTAATCTGTCACCTTGAGACTCATTGTATGGGACTTGGCTAAACTGGCATGTTGTTTTGTTTTATATATCTTGACCCTAATCGTCCTGGGACTGATCTTACTTGACCAGTGCTGGGCAGCTGTTGCCAAATACTATTACTGGGAGTAGCTCCACGGGTTTTAAGGACAGGGTTTATCCCCTTTCCAAGTAGCATGGCCTTGAACGTATGCTGAGCAATCATTCTCAATACCTTACTCTACATTTTCTTAATCCTTCTGATACACTTTTAGTTCTAAAGATTTGGTTAAAAACCTGTCAGATGGAGAAGCAGCCTCTTTGCTGCCATCCCCTGGAGACTAGAGATTTATCATCACTGAGAATTAGCAGGGGAAATGAGAGATTAGAAGACAAAACTAACTAGATCCCTTGGAATAACACGATAACTTGGTGCCATTTGACATTTGGAAGGCATTACGTATAATGGGGAAAAACCAGAAATGTACCAACCCTCTAACGAGAGTGCTGTGCTTTTTCTGACTTGTGGTGGCTGTTCTTGTTAATCTCTTCTTTACACACATGAACTAATTCTTACACATGGGCAAGGATACAATACAGGCTCTTTTAATGACATTTTGGCCTCTATTGCCAATGGCACAATCCCCACGCTTGAGGAACTTGCCAGATACCTCAAAGTCAAATTGCCCACTAGCCAAACACTACTTTCAGCAGTTGATACTTAAAAAAGATAATCCAACAAGCTAATCAAGTATTCCTTTACATCAGAGGTCTCAGTAACTCACTACTTTTATGAAAGCTCTTGTAGTTGAGATTTTTTATCTTAAACCTTTACTGGTTAATAGGGACAAGACTTTTTAAATTCACATCTGAAAAAATTCTCTCTTACTTTTAAGAGTAAGTTTAAGTCATGGTTTCTCAGTGACATGCCTTCCTAGGGACTCAAGAGGTCTTTTCCCTTCTATAAAGTTAGGGAAGTAGTCTTTTTCCTTAGTTATGTTTCCACTGTGTCTTAGCAGTTGCCCTGAGATGACCCAGGCACACGTGATGTGATCATTTTCTTTTAGGCTGATGCTAAGAGAATTCATAGAAAATGACGAAGTGGTTAGTTTTCTTTATTAAGCAAAGAGGACTTTGTCCCTCTGTATTTTGGGAGAAAGGGAAATACTCTAGAGCTTTTTTTTTTATTCCAAGTTCCCTTTTGACCTCACACCTTCATGGCTATCTTTTCTGAGAATGAAGGCGTTACTAATCTGATTGACCCTGCACATGACTTTTCTATTGCTGCGTGACAAGTAACCAAGTGCTTAATGGCTTTAAATAACATCCACTTATGCACAATTCTGTAGATAAGAAGGGTTGATTAGATCTTTTATTTACGGTCTCCTACAGCCAAAATCAAGGTGTTGGCCTCGATGGCTTATTCGGAGATTCTGGGGAAGAATTTACTTTCAGAATCTTCCAAGTGTTCATAAGAATGAGATTCCTATTTCCTTGCTGGTTATCAGCAAGGGGTTGGAGGAGAGGAGGAGTGTTCTCAGCTCCTAGAGCCCATTCGCATTCCTTGGTGTGTGGCCCCTCCATCCTCAAAACCAGCAACAATATGTCCAATCCTTCTCATGCTTCAAATCTCTCTGAATCCTCCCACCATGAGCTAGAGAAAACTTCTGCTTTAAAGGATCAGGGTCATGTCATTTGGTCAGGCCCATATGGACAATCTCCATATTTTTTTTAAAGTTTTTTTATTTGACAGAGAGAGATCACAAGCAGGCAGAGAGGCAGGCAGAGAGAGGGGGAAACAGGCTCTCCGCTGAGCAGAGAGCCCAATGCGGGGCTTGATCCCAGGCCATGACCGGAGCCGAAGGCAGAGGCTCAACCCACGAGCCACCCAGGTGCCCCAAATCTCCATATTTTTAAAGATCAGCTCATTAGTGACCTTCATTAAACCTGCAAAATCCTTTTTTCCATGTAACATAACTTAGTTGCGGGGACCACACTGAGGGGAAAAGATCTTGGGGTCATCATAGAATTCTGCACATCCAGAGCTAGAGATATCCACCGGTCTGAGTCCAAAACCCAGTTTCCTTGCTCTCTTTTGCATTTTTTCATTGTGGGCTCTGACTCAGGGCAAATGCTGTCTTCTGGAGGCAGAGCAGCCATCCCAGAAAGCCTTCCTGTTCGATCAGTTTATAGCGCCCCACAGATCAGGCCATCCTCACTCTTCCAGCATGCTCATTTAGTCCTCCTGCCCTAACCCCGGCTCACTAATGACTCTGTCTCTGGGAGCCCGGCCCCAACAGGACTGCCAGCCCACTCAGGGGTTGGAGCTGTGGCTCTTGGTTTCCCCTTCCACGGACAGATCCCTTCCCTGGATCCCCAAGAGCAGAAGAGGAATGTATGACCCTGCCCCAAATTCCTAACAATTATCTTTCTGTATTTGTCTTGGCTACCAAGAAGGTCAAAATAAAATTGGGCTTTTCTTCTTATTTGCAATAAAAATCCTTAGCTTAGATATCTTGATCCAACTATCTTTCTGCCCTTATCACAAGGTGCTTGTGCCTGTATCCTTTTTAATAACGTATCTTCACTGCAGTCACATTCAGATCCGTTTTTCAAGTAAAGAGCTATAAATAAAGAAGTAACAGATAAATGAAAAGATTCCTGAGGAATATCAACATAGTTGACTTTTCAGTAATCAGAAGGCTGGGCTCATTTTATTGTATCTTATTTCTTTAACTTCATCTGTATGACTCAGCTCTTTGCAGAGTGAAATGAAGGTTATATAAATATAGTCTTTAACCGAGAATACCAAGTTATTAACTTTAAATGCATCCAAGTAAGCCTCTACTGTTTAAGAGTCAAGGAGAACGTAGCTGTTGACTGCAGCCCCTGAAGCATTTTGATGGTTCTGGTGTCAAAAACGGGTCTTGGCTCTTGCACATATCTCTGCTGCTGCTGTACAGATAAATGCCAAAACCCACGAATTTGAATTTGACTCTGTATTTGAATCATCAGCACATGTAGACTCAACCTACTTTTTGCTGGTGTCAGATCTCATTGGTAAGCCAGCTAACACTTGAATATTAGCATATTAGAAACATGTGCCTCCTCCCCCCCCCCTCGCTTGATAGACTGGAGGCTGGTTGACGCTTCCTTCCACTGCTCTCCTTTTGTGGAATTCAAAAGACAGGGTTTGTTTTGATGTACCATCCTAGCCCAATTTGTGTCCCTTAGGATTTGATACGAGCACTTTTTTTCCCTTAAAAAGTGGTTAGCAAGCTTCTTCACGTACATAAAGAATATTGTTCTTAGTACACACAGTTCTGGGGTTATAGGAAATCTCAAAGCAACCTAAAGGTTTGTTATAATGAACTTTTGATCTTACAGGTGATAAAACTGAAATCCAAGAAGCTAAAGTGATTTGTCCAAGGTCACAGAGTTGATTAGAGGCCAAGCCAGTAGTACCTATAATCTAGGTCTTCTGGTTCTCTGTCTTGTTTTTTTTCTTTAACCATAACTTCAGTGCTTTCGGGAATCAATGGGTTTGGTTTCTTTAAGGTAAATGAGATTTAGATGAGCACTTGAGAAACCTCTAAAAAGAAAGGAAATATAAGTGATGGCATTCCAGGCCTTGGCTGAGCATTCTTTCCATTTGATCATGCTGCATTTTGCTGATTCTGTGCGATTTTTTGCCAATCCTTTTGCTAATGTCAGTGATTTTCCAAAATTTCTCAGTTTTATTATATTGCACCCTTGCACATTTTAAAACATGGCTTTTTTTTTTTTTTAATTGCAGCCTTTTACCTTTAGGTACTGGAACCATCTTACTTCATTTTTTTAATCATTCAAAATTATTTGTCACAGTCTTAAACTCATTGACATTTTACAGCAAATTTCTTGGGGCATATCTTGGAGTTGATTTAAATCTCTTCCTTTCAAGGCTGTGTTTCTGAGCTCCTTCCCAGCTGTGTACTCCGAGCTGCTGAAGCTCTTTGATGTGAGGGAAGTGGCCAACTTGGTACAGGACACCCTCGGCAGTCTGCCGACTATCGTGCATGTGGATGACTCCCTGCAGGCCGTGAAGCTACAGTGCATCGGCAAAACCGTGGAGAGCCAGCTATATACCAATCCAGGTAGGGTAGTGAGTCTCGTGAATGAAACACTTTCTGAAAAGCCATTGCTTACCCCTGGTAATCATAGGTCAGCAGAAGCAATTAGAAAGAGGAAGCAGAAAATTCCTTTCTCAAAAGCATTGTATGTTTGGATAACAGAATAAATGTATTAAGTGGCCAAATATAGCAGCATGGCTGTCAAAGCTGTATTTCTAGAAAGAATGAAAACCCTGATTGAATTATTGATTCTAATCATAAACTGGTGGTGATGTCAGGCATGCTTATTTTCTTGTTACAGGTTTTATTTATTTTTTTTTTTAAAGATTTTATTTACTGGGGCACCTGGTTGGCTCAGTTGTTAACCGTCTGCCTTTGGCTCAGGTCATGATCCCAGGGTCCTGGGATCGAGCCCCATTTTGGGCTCCCTGCTCAGCAGGAAGCCTGCTTCTCCCTCTCTCTCTCCCCTGCTTGTGTTTCCTTTCTCGCTCTCTCTCGCGTGCGCTCTCTCTCTCTCTCTCTCTCTGTCAAATAAATAAAATATTTAAAAAAAAAGATTTTTATTTATTTATTGGAGAGAGGGTACAGTGAGAGAGAGCACGAGCAGAGGTGAGGGACAGAGGGAAAAGCAGACTCCCCTTCTGAGCAGGGATCCTGATGCAGGGCTCAATCCCAGGACCTTGGCATCATGACCTGAGCCAGAGGCAGACATTCAACTAGCTGAGCCACCTAGATTTTATTTTTTTTATTCAACAAAATTTAATCTTTTCTTTCAGAGAGGCTTACAAGGACCTGATATGATCCTTATTTGTTTGTCTCTTTGTTCTTAAAATGTTTCCATGGATTTGTGTTCTGAAACTGAGTGAAAGTTTTGATGTATTGTCATTTTTTATTTTGTACTAGTACATGACCAGTTACTGAATTGGTTTTGTCATAATACCTGTTATTAAATCCCACTGCCTTTTTCTTCTAGTTTTCCTTGAAATAAAATATTAGCCTCATTTTCTAGCTTATTTTAAGAAGTTTCTATCGCTGTCACTAAATAAACTTCTAAAAATGGACTCTTCTGAGAATTCTCTTTCCACATGAATGCATGTATGTGTATATTTTTGAAATAAGGTTTCAAATATAGTAAAAAAAAAAAGCTTTTTTTATATTATTTTATTGTAAAACATTTTAAACATACAGACGAGAATGGAGTGTAAGATAGTAAATCATTAATAAATCTCAGTAGTATCAGGTATTTGCTTTAGATCTTTTATTAAGAAATCGGTCACTAGAGATATATTTAGGCTCTCCTGCATTTACTGACTTACTTCAGAGAAATTCCCACTATCAGAGATTGCTGTTTGTGTTTTCTCTGCCTTTATTACAAATCTATAAAAACATATCTTTTTCTCATCTTTTCAAATATCTTTCATCTTTAGTCTTTGTATGATGACATTATGTTGTATGTCATTCCATAGAGTGCTTATTTTTGACTAATAGACTTTTCTATTTATCCAAGCTGTGAGATACATCTCTAGTTCATTCTTTCATTCTTTTTTTTTTTTAATTGGATGGTATTCCATTCTGAATGAATTTATCTTGGTTAATTTATTTTTTCTCCTGTCTATGGACTATTTGTTTCTGAGGTTTTTTTTTTTTTTTTTACCCTGAAATTATATTTCAGGAAATAAAAGAAATTTAAAACCTTCTAATTTTTCCCCAGGAAAACATCTTCTCTTGGAGAAAAACTGTTTCTTGCAGTGGTTTTGTGAACTCTGCTCCTCAAAAGCATAGGGGTTCTTCTTCAGTGATCAGGGCCTCCCCCATGATTAGGAGCAGGGGTACAAAGGAGGTAGAGATCCAGACCAAGGACTTGGTGTTAGTTTTCTATTGGTACTGTAACAGCTACTACAAATGTAATGGTTTAAAACAACATAAACTTTGTATCTTACATTTCTGCAGGGCAGAAGTCCAAAATGCTTCTCCCTGGGCTAAAATGAAGGGGATTAAGGTGTCTGCAGAGCTGTATTCCTTTGTGGAGGGTCTAGGAGGGATCTGTTTTCTTGCCTTTTACAGTTTGTAGGGGCCACCTGCATTCCTTGGCTTGTGGCCCCTTCCTCCATCTTCACAGCCCGCAGTGGAGCATCACGATCTCTCTCTGACTCGGACTCTCTTACTTCTTTCACCTTCAAGGACCCCTGTGTTTATACTGGGTCCATCCAGATAATCCAGGATAATCAAGACCCTTAATTTAATCACTTCTGTAGCATCTGTATTGCCCTTAGCTGTTCCCAGGTTCTGGGAATTAAGGCATGGACATCTTCAGGAGATGATTATCCTGTCTACCACATATGGGTAAAACAGAGAGACTCAAAAGCTTGTGATAGCTCACCTGCAGATAAGGAGGTAAAAAAAATACTTAAAAATCTATAAGTTTTATGTATGGATTAAAAGTTTTAAAAATGAGATTTCAAGCGCTACGCTTGTGCGGGTATATACATCTTAGTTAGAAGGATGTTACCAATGACACTCTCCTGACATAAGATTATAAATCTAAAATAGGACAAGATAAAGTAGAGATAAGGACATTACCAGGTATCAACTACATACATCATCAGTCAAAGACCAAATACTTCATTTTTGAGAGTATTTCTTTCTCAGAACATAGACTATGGTGAAGACAGTTGCTACTTTGAGCTTAAGACTTATCAGCAAAGAAATGGTTGGTGAGATCTAAGTGAGAAGAATCTGAGAAAGTGACCTTATTTCCTGAGAGTTGGTATTATCCAGAGAGAGGAATACAGAGTATAGTTGGCCCACATTTTTAAGAAAATAAATTTCAAAACATTTTAGAAAAAAAGCCCAGATGTTATAAGCTCCCCAGGAAAGACAAATCGTTCTAACGGTTGTCTT
The DNA here is from genome assembly GCF_002288905.1 of Enhydra lutris kenyoni. Lineage (NCBI taxonomy): Eukaryota > Metazoa > Chordata > Mammalia > Carnivora > Mustelidae > Enhydra > Enhydra lutris. The sequence continues at coordinate 27,944,092 of NW_019154111.1, forward strand.
TGTGCTTGAATTCTGATAGAGTTCTCCAGAGGAACAGACCTAGTATGGGTGTGTGTGTGTGTGTGTGTGTGTGTACGTGTACAAGGTTTCGTATAAGGAATGAGCTCAAGTGATGATGGAGGCTGAGAATGCCTAATATCTCTAGCTGGTCAGCTGGAGACCTGAGAGCCCATGGTGGAAGTTCCAGTCCAGGTCTGAAGGCAGGAGAAGACTGAAGTCTCTGCTTTTTAAGACAGGCAGAAAGAGCAAATTCTCCATTTTGTCTCCTTTGGTTCTATTCAGGCCTTGAGTGCATTGGATGAGACCCACCCACGCTGAGGAGGGCAACCTGCTTTACTTGAGCTTCCAATTTCAATATGAATCTCATCCAGATATGGTCTCACAGACATGCCCAGGATAATGTTTAACCAAATATCCAGGTACCCCATGGCACAGTCAGGTTGATGCATAAAAACCAACACAAATCCCGAGGAGAAAAAAAAAAACAAAACAAGAAACAGGAAGCATGCATAGAAACCAGCACGACTATAGAATACTTCTGATTGAGCTCAGGTTAGAAATTAATACAGAGAAAAAGCAGAGGGACACATATAGTCAACATCAAAGAAGGGAATGACAAAAACCATAGGAAGATTCAGGCCAAGTTGAGTTGAGGGTCCGTGAGCAACTTCAGTGCTGGAGCCATTCCACAGCCAGGCAGAATTACATCCCCCCCC
>NW_019154111.1:27944907-27977882 GCF_002288905.1 Enhydra lutris kenyoni
CAGTGCTGGAGCCATTCCCCCGCCAGCCAGAATTACAGCCCCCCCCTCCGCCCCCCGCCTCCCGTCCCTCCCCCAACTGCCCCCCACCTCCAGTCACCCCCCAACCACCCCCTGCCTCCAGTCCCCCCCAACTGCCCCCCTGCCTCTAGTCACACCCCAAGGTCAGAGTTTAGGGCATCTGGTCAAACCTGAAGGCCAGCACTAAGATTTGAAATCTATATAGATCAGTATTTGATGTCTAAGTCATCTGGGGTCCAGGCAGACATATTTAAAGTGTAAAAATTGAACAACTCATTTTCACTTTCTCTTCACAATTCTATTCTTCCCGTTTCCTGAGGGCCACGAAAAGGTCTAAATTTTGAAGAAGACCAATTTGGCAATGGCAGAAGGAGCTAACCTGAGGTATAGAGATTGAGGAGGAAGCATCACCAAAATCATAGTTGAGCCTAAGTTTTATCTGTTTGAAAATACATGTAAACATCAAGGCCCAAATTTAAATTGTTTCCCTATCTTTTTTTTTTTCTTAAACTTTTCAATACTGATTGGCACTTGCAAGCACACTACTGGGGAACAATTGAAAGCCACGTCTTCTCATTTCTTACACTTCATCATCCACACTGGCGCTGATATTCAGGGGAAACCAGGCCTGGGATGTGTGTCTTGGTTTCATTTCCATGAACAGCTACACTCCTTGCCATGAAGGATTGCGAGTAGGGGCGTTCTCCTGGCAGCTCGGGCGAGGACCCACAGAGGGAGTCACTGTAAGCCAGACCTAGAGAGTGTGTGTCCTGCTGTCTTCCCGTTTTAGCTGCATTGATACATGAAGACACAGAGCTCTCTGTTTCAGCTGCCCCTCACATCCAGTAGACTCGTGCTGTTGTTCATTCTTTCAGCAAATGTGTATTGTGGGTGGATCCCACACCAGGTATGATGTTAGAGATGTTTATAGCAAGTGAAATCCAGTTCTTGCCCTCAGTCTGCTGCTAGTCTACCATGAAAGCTGACTTTGAGCAAGGAATTAGACTGATAAGGTGCAGCTGTTGTGATCTGGGAAGGGAAGAAGGTACTGTGTAGCAAGGAGACCTGAATGAGACTCGAGGTTCATCCCACCTACTTCACCTAAGTTTGTGGCCCGTGTCCTGACACCACTTTCACATCTGTATTTCTAGGCCTGATCTCTCCTCTAGGCTTCAAACCTGAGTAGCCATCTGTCCTCGGCTTCTCCATGCAGATGACCCACAGGCACCTCAAACCCCTTGTCCCTCCCAGCCGGCCCCTCCTGTCTCAGTATATGGCAACACCAAGCCCTACATAGCTCTTAGCCATCCTTGAAATCTTCTCCCTTCTGCCTTTTATCTCCACCTCTCCTGAGATGCTCTTCGGCCTCCACACCCTCTCACGTGTGCCGGGCCCCCTACCCCCAGCCTGCCACAGGTCCGTTCCACACTGCGGTGTTGTCTGCACTCCCCTGGGCATGTCCATCCTCACTTCCCATTCCTCTCTCCCATCCGTCTGCATAGCCATAACAGGAACTCACACCAGACGATGTTGCTCCCAGCAACCTTGCTGACATCCCCTGGTTGTGCTCTGTTTTGAGGACACAGAAGAGAACTGATCTCTCGGGCCCCGTGACATCAACCTGTCCACCTGCCTGGTCCCGTCTCTTAATGCTCCACTCTGCTTGAACCCGTGCTCTCCTGCTCCTGTCCAATCCCAAGAGATCCCCGTTCACCCTGCTGGGCTCAGTTCAACTCTCATTTTCTCAAGCCTCTCCTCTCTGCTGTGCGTGCTCAGATCTCTCTCTCGTGCTCATATTGCTTTTTGCTTCTTGGAACACCTGATGTAGCTGAAACTGTATAAAGAATTGGGTTTTAGTCGTTTCAAGTCTGTCTCCAACCCTTGCTCCAGAGGGAAAACCTCCGAGGGCTGGGACTTTATCTGTCCTGATCACAGTGATTCTCTCCAGCTTCCAGAACTGTGCCTGGTGCATGTTCCTTAGAGGTTTTGTGAATGAAGACTGCATAGTGGGTCATGCATTAAGGATCAGGGCCGAGCACCAATAGGTACTAAGTAAGTGATGTGTATATATAAAAAATCTTACTGGAAAAGGATGGGCATGAATAGGACAACAGAACAGCTTGGGCAGTGGGAAGCCCAGACCAGAAGCAGAGCACAGTGGATAAAAGGAACCAAGTGGTCAAAGCATCTAGTTTGCTTTAGGAAGGGTGCCCCGTGGTCGAGGCTTCCAGGGTAGGATGAAATCGGCTCAGAGATCATCCTTCGGCCTCTCCTGTCATTTCCCTCTGTGGTCCTGACATTGTCTATGTGAGAACAGAGCCCCTGCATTGTGTGCTGTCTTGCCGTTCTGAGTTTTGTCTGTCCTCCAGTGTATGAAAGGCTCGTTTGCAGGTTTTGTTGTCTGTGACATTGGCATTGAGGTTACTGGTGGCTTTGATCACTAAGGCCCAACCTATCTCTGAATGCAGGTGTTCCGCTGTGCCTCAGCCTGATTGCTGCCCACCTCCTTTATTATTTATCCCCCACCCCCGGCCGGGGCTGCCTGGCTTGTGTCCAGCCCATGCCGCACCCCGGTGTGGAGAGTGACTGGCAACCGTGCCTGGCAGCTCAGGACTCCTCGACCTTGCTCCTCTATGGACAGATGCTGACGTCCAGGTTCCATGTCTAAGCCTTTGTTGGTACAGGAGGTAAAGACCAGTTTGTGACTTCCTTCAAAATTAACCTCAAGCAGGAAATCAACCAGCTTTTCACAGCTGCTTCTCCTTCCTAGCCCCATACCCCCCTGAGAGTTACTCATGGGAGCGGGCTTTACCACTCAAGTGGGTACAGGCAAAATGAAAAGTAAATGAGAGTCACTCGTTTATACACTCAATGAGATGCATAAAACAGTGAGCTTCGTCTGAGATGTGGGGTGTGGGGTGTGTTGACCCTTTCAAGGACAAACTGCCTAACGGATTCTATTGTTAAATGTATGGAAAGTTAGTGTGTGTTCAGTTGTGGGTTTTTCTTCTTTGCTCTTGCTTGATGAGTCCAGGTGTTTCCTTTTAAAGGTAAGAATTAGCATTTTAACCAGTCAGCTTGTTTGGCATTTACCCACTGATTGTATCATTTGCATTGGCTGACATTGCCCTGGTAATGGGGAAAAAGCAAATCTGTTTAGGTAGTCATACATTTCTTTTTATGCACACCACACACGAATTATTTGTCTACCTTACTCCCTTTTTTGCAGTAGCTATTATCTTAACAGTTGGCGGCAAATTAAATTTTTAGAAATCAAATTCTGCTGGCTGCAGGAACGTTATCAGATGAGCTTTACCTTCCTTCCTAATTAATCATCACCAGGCAGTGACTCCTGTCTTGTAATTTTTTAGATTCTTTTTCTTGGTTCTTTTTGTCAAGTAATTGATTTATAAATGAGTATTTAAGTTTCCTGGTCAGGCTTACCATTTAAAGGAACCCTGCAATGAATTATTTCACAAAGTTTGGATTTTAATATTCTGTGTTGCCCAAAGTGAAGAATGCCTGTGCCTTGTGTGGTTTGTTTCAGTGGTAAACCTAAGGCCAAACCGCCTTGTGTTGATAAACCAATAAGAGAAACCATGCAAAACCTGATAATGGAATTTTCCCAGTTGTGAATATTTTGCATTCCCTATGATTTTTATTAGGGTACAGAATTATATATTCTTTTACCTATGCAAGTATCTTCTTATACTGGCTAGGAGTCTCCTACAATGTTGAATTGATTGGTGAGGTTGGCCATCCTTGCCTTCATTTTTATCTTAAACAGAAAGCATTCAATCTTTCACTGTTAAGTATTGTGTTAGCTAAAGGTAGGCATTCCAGGGGCGCCTGGGTGGTTCAGTCAGTTAAGCGTCTGTCTTCACCTCAGGTCGTGATCCCAGGGTTCTGGGATCAAGTCAGGCACTCTGCTCATCAGGGAGTCTGTCTGTCTGTCTGTCTCTCTCTCTCTCACTCTACCAACCCCCCCCACTCGTGCTCTCTCCCTCTCTCAGATAAATAAAATTTTAAAAATTTTTTAAAAAAATCAAAATAAAGGTAGGCATTTCATTAATGCTCATTATCAATTTGGGGAAAATACCTTTTATTTTTAGCTTCCTGACAGTTTTTTTTCATGAATGCTGAATTTTGCACATTATTTTCTACATCTGTTAATATGGTGAATTAATATTGATTGATTTTCAGATGTTATACCAAACTTGCCTTCATGATAAACCCTTTTTATCATATATATATATATATATATATATATAAAACTAGATTCATTTTGCTCAAATTTTATGAGGATTTTTGCATCTGTCTTCGTGAGAGATAGCAATCTATAGTTTTCTTGTCTTGTAGTACCTCTGACTAATTTTGGCATCAATAATGCTGGCCTTATAAAAAGAGCTAGTTGTGTTCTCTGTTCTATTTTCTGGGAGAATTTTTGTAGATTTGTGGTGATTTCTTCCATAAATGCTTTGTAGAATTCATAGAAGTCATCTGTGCGTGGCATTTTTCTTATGGAAAGATTCTTAACTACAAGTTCAGTTTCTTTACTGAGTGTAGTGTTATTTAAGCTCTCCATTTTTTCTTGAGTGAGTCAAGTTGAATTATAATTTATGCAACTATTTAAAAGATACATGGGTTTTAATAAATCAAGAATAATCCCTCTAAATTGTTGCACCATTGACATCTTTTTATTTTTATCTTTATTATTTTTTTAAAGATTTTATTTATTTATTTGATAGAGATCACAGGTAGGCAGAGAAGCAGGCAGAGAGAGGAAGGGAAGCAGGCTCCCTGCTGAGCAGAGAGCCTGATGTGGCACTCGATCTCAGGACCCTGAGATCATGACCTGAGCCGAAGGCAGAGACTTTAACCCACTGAGCCACCCAGGCACCCCCGTTGACATCTTTTTAAAAACCATGTGGATCAGGGAATTGGGCTAGGGCATTTGCAAGTGGGCACATCCACAAATAATATGACCATTATGGGCACATAATAGACAATGCTTTTGTGTTCATGACATCGTGGTGAAGAGAAAACACTCAGATCAATAAGCGTCATTACTTGTTACTTTTCCAAAAGATTGAAATAAATACTTCATGAGTCCGTTACCTCTCTAATTCAAATACCTATTTAATGACAAAGTAGGGATAAATATAAGACTTCCAGTAATGGAGGAATGATACTTGTACAGTCAAAATTCACTGTTGATGGATTCAGTGACTAAAATGTGTTTGTAACCTCAAAATCATACTTGTGACACTCTCATGTTCATTCGTGGCCATGCACAGAGCAGTGAAAACTTGGAGTCGCAGGATGCATGCATTCTCGGTGGAGATGGAACAAGGCGGTGCTCTGCCTTCCTTTCCACTCTCATGCAAGATAACTGGAAGATGGAGCAGCAGGGGGCAGTGCAGCCCAATGCGAGAAGCTCCAGCTCTGGGGCCACAGGATAGTTTGAATCCCACCCATGGCCCCTCCTTACTGGGCTGGCCTCAGGCAAATCACTTAAGGCTTCTGAACCCTTTTTTCTCTTTTGTAATATAAAGAAAATAGAATATGACTGGATGAGTTGTTTTTAAGATATAATATTTTTTATCTATTGTGGTCTGTGTATTTTATCTATGATACATTATTTGCTGTTTCATTGTTCCCAGTGACTTCTTAGAACTTACCTAGCATGAATAACAAGAATCAGCTGTTTATCTTTCTCCCCGATGAGAGTATGTGCAATACGATTTTCAGATGTTCAGCAAACCTTGCTTTTACGATAAGCCTGTCTGATCGTGAAGTACTGTGTATTTTACATTTTGCTAGAATTGACTGGCTAAAGTTGTAAAAAGCATTTTTGAATCTATGGTTGGCAAAGGAATTTTTTTTGAAAAAAAATGTGTAGTCTCACAAGCTTAGGAGCCTGGGAGAGGAGATAACACATAAATATCAACATTTTTTTACCAAGTTGAGTGGTAGCTGACAGCAGACAAGAGAAAGCTGACCCACACAGGTGTGGAGTTGGAGTAGAGTCAAGGAACAAACTAGTTTACTCCGCTGAAGTGCAGACAGCTCAGGGCGACTTCAGAAAGGATCAGGAATGAAAGATACCGGTTCTCCGGGGGCACCTGGCTGCCTCTGTTGGAAGAGCGTGTGACTCTTGATCTTAGGGTGGGGAGTTCAAGCGCCGCTTTGGATGCAGAGATACTAAAAAAGATAAATAAGTTTTTTAAAAAATACGAAAAATAAACAAAATACTAGGGATCTGAAGATTAAGGGTGCTAGAAATACGAAAATTGGATAAGAAAAATCCTTGGAAGAGTTAGCACCCTGCCTCTGTCCCCTTCTCTAATTCAGCCAAAAATGGTTAAGTTCACTATCTGAAAGAAGTCAACGAGGTATGCGTAGATTCAAGAGATCAGGCACTGCTAAATTTGAGACTGAATCACCACACCCTAAATGGGGCCTCGCTGTTAAACAGAGAGACCCCTACGGGCCCCTTCCTTTCTTGATTTCAAATGACTAAAAGATGATGGTTTCGTGCTCCCCTGTAGAGGAGATTATCAGATTCCTCTGTAGAGAAACTGACCAGCCCAAGAAAAGACATATCGGATTTTGAAATTTAGGGGTCCCCTGATGAAACATCTGGATGCCTTCCCACCCTGCTGTGAAGCTTTCCCAGTACACAAGCTTGCCAATAGGGACACAGTTGTGGTTTTCCCCCAGTTAGCATTTTGGTGCCTTGCTTATAAAGACAGACAACCAACAATCACCAGATACTTGTAGAAATACCTTTAATGTGAAAGCAGAGGCCAAAATGAAGAAACAGAAAAAAGAACTTGAAAGAAAATGATCGTTTGAGGAGATAAATAAATAAATAACAGAATTGTCTCTGACTAACTCAGAGAAAATCCATGAAACAAGAATGAAACATGCTATAGAAGGATATCACTCAGAGAAAACAGGAGTGGCTGCATAATGAAAATACAACACAACACCTCTTCTTTGAAAATTATTAGGAATTTCATGCTGGGAGCACAGAGCATGAAACCAGGTGTGGGGCTGTTCTGAGCACAGGCACCTATATGAGCACACACCTGTGACACCAGCCTTGGAAATAAGAAAGAACTCTTGGAGATTAAATAAACGAGAGCAGGAATAAGAAAGTTGAAGAGTTAGAAGATAAGGAATTTGGACAAAAGGATGAAAAAATGCTCAAGGAGATGGTTTAAGACATTCATGATATAAATGTAGTCAGAATTCCAGACAGAGGGCAGAAAAACTAGAGAGAAGGAAATAATCCTACAAGTATTTCAAGCCAAGTTCCCAGAGCTGAAGGACATGAGTTTATAGATTTCAAGGGCCAAGGAAAGGCAAACAATTAGAGAATTTTGAATTATCAGGGATAACTTCCTGAAAACTTTCAAAGAGAGAGAGAAACCAAAGCAAAACAAAAAACGGGGTCATGTGCAAAGCATTGGAAATTATAATGGTAGCAAATGCAAAATGTTGTTTTAGCCAGAAATTGTGATAGGATTTTCTTTTTTTTTTTTTTGAGACTGGGAAGAAGAAAAGAGGGTAAATCTACTATAGTAAGAAGTCAGTAGATGGTCAATCTCAATGAAAAATCAGTAAACGGCCAGATAAGCATGCCATGTAGATATTGGGAGGTAAAACAAATAATTCAAAAATTAACCCATTTCAGCACAAGAATCAAAGGCCTCTTGAGTGCAGGAATCATGGATTTGGGAAAGGAACCACTGTTTTTCAATATCTGTCATGTACCCTTTAACTGTCTGTGTTAATCCTTTAATAATTACAGTTAGATTGTAGGTAAGAATTTGAGCGAGGTCAGCGTGGGTCTGCACAGATGTGACGCTAACGTTTCTTCTCTCTCCAGATTCCAGGTACATTCTCTTGCCCGTCGTGTTACATCACCTCCACATGCACCTGCAAGAGCAGAAGGACCTGATCATGTGCGCACGTATCCTTAGCAACGTATTTTGTCTCATCAAGAAAAATAGCTCAGTAAGTAAATACAGGTCAGAGTATGTAGTACCCATCAAATGACTTTTGGAAATAAAAATGCTCAAAGTCCTCAGAGAAACCTCACTAAGCGTAACCCTCTGAGACTCTCACTTTTATTTCCAGCTGGGTTGGACATTTTGCTTTTCTTCTGAAATAATTTTTTTTTCCGTCTTGTAGGATTGCTATAACCCCAAATAACCTGGGTTTCCTAAACTTGTATTTCGAGAAAGAACTGAATACCCAGTGAGAAAAATTAGAAATCTCAAAGCCTCCCACATGTATCTTTAATCTTGATATGATGAATTCTCTGTGGCAAGAATAAATTACTGCCTGTGAAGTGAAGTCTTTTTGGACCCCATCTGTGGAAGGCTGCATGGTGGTGGTCCGAGCTTGGCATGGCCCTCGGACTCTGCCCTGCAGAAACTGTGAAAACAGGAAAGCCCCGGGAGACCGAGCGTATCTTGCACTATAGTTATGACTCAGCCCCAACCGTAATCACTAAAGTGTTGTGGATTTGGGAATTCCTGTGCACATACCTGATGCTTGCTGCAGTGCTGTTACATTATAGAATGCAGGGCAAATAGAGAAAAATCACAGACTTCCTTAGAACTGGGGACAAGCCTTTGAGTATTCATGTCCGCGGCTCATGGCTCACGGCCGATGTGAAATTCACATGTAAAGGATGTCCTGTTCTAGCTCTGTCAGTGTGCAGCTGTGAATTGACGTATACTCGTCTTTGACAGCTTGTCCAGAGCCGTGCTGGGAGTCCCGTGTCTCTCCCTCCCTGCTACTACTCTGCTACCGTCTCCCCATGTTTGTTCCTCGTACTTAGGATCACCTTCTGAGGCGCTCAGTGTTGAGCTGGCATGGAACCCCAGTGGAAGGAACGGAGAGAGGGCTCCAGGCCTGTGGAAACAGAGTTGGTACTTGAGAGGAAAAGGGCAGAAGCTGTGTTTAAAAATGTAGTAAGAGAGGGGCGCCTGGGTGGCTCAGTGGGTTAAGCCTCTGCCTTCGGCTCAGGTCATGATCCCAGGGTCCTGGGATTGAGTCCTGCATCGGGCTCTCTGCTTGGCAGGGAACCTGCTTCCTCCTCTCTCTCTCTCTCTCTCTCTCTCTGCCTGCTTGTGATCTCTCTCTGTCAAATAAATAAATAAAATCTAAAAAAAAAAAAAAAAGTAGTAAGAGAAATCTGTCCAGGGAGGGAGGACTGATTTTTACACATCCCCAAGATCCTAGACCCTAAAGTTGAGCTGGGACTGGGGAGAAGAGTGATGATGGGGAAAATGTTAGCTTTGCTTTAAAACTTTCCTGTATAATTCTGCTGAGTGAGGTGATTCATTGCAGAAGACTGAGAACAACGATCAACAGTAGCGGAAAAGACTTTTTAAAAACTTCTCTCTTTTTCAGTTTGGGAATTGCAGTCACCTTAGACTTACCTGATAAGGAATTCAGAACAGAAACTCTGCTCTGCAGGAGAAACCTTGGTAGTTTTCTTGCAAGTGTAAGAAAGTTTATCATGAAACCCTGGCCAGAGAGCTGTTTCAGACTCCCACTTTGTGAAAGTTTTTGTTTGTTTAGCTGGTTCTGTTTTTGGAGAGGCAGTCCTGGTAGGGAGCCTTTGGACACAGAGTTTTGTCTTGTGCAGGTGTAATAAGAATCCAACTCTACTAAAACATAGGGTCAGCGCAGAGTAATTTGGGTTTCTCTCTCAAGTCCTGGGGGCTTGGAAACAAGTATTAATTTTGCTTTAGGGAAGCAGTGCCCACCATGGCCACTGATCTTAGACCCAGTCTGGAGCTCATGGTGCTCATCTACACTGAATGCCGTTTGCTCATCTTACACGGAGAGTTTTTTAAAAATCATTTTTACAGGAATAGTCATTTGCACTTAAAAGAGTTTTGGAAAATGACCTTTGCAACTCAAGTGATGAGAAGAAGATATGTAAGCACAATCTGAAATCGAGACAGTTAAGGAATTTGGGAACCAGGAGGGACTTTCCGTCAGCAATCCAACTCAGGCGAACTGCCTGGGCCCCATAATGTGCTGTGTCCATGCGTAGCTGGTGCTCTTAGTGTGTCTGGTTTGCTTTCCAGGATGTCACCCCACCTTTCATTTGTGTGTCCAGTAGCCACTGCACAGCCTCCTCTTGGGTAAGCTGTGAACTTCTCTGTGCCTTTTCTGTAAAAGAAGGTCATTGACGTAGGTGACGTAGGTGAGGTCCAGTTGTGTCAGGTTCTCTAGTCCTCTGACTTTATGATTCTGCGTTTGGAAATGTGGGCTTTTCCCCTTCTTTTCCATTAGAGAAATTAATACTTATATGAAGCCACCATTTCCTGAGCTCCTTATTTTTTTCCCTTCAGGAGAAATCGGTGTTGGAGGAAATAGATGTGATAGTGGCCAGCCTGTTGGACATCCTGCTGAGAACTATATTGGAGATCACCAGTCGACCTCAGCCATCCGGCTCCGCCATGAGGCTCCAGTTCCAGGATGTCACTGTAAGAGCATAAAGCAAATGGCACCAAACAGCATAGTTGTGCTTATAAAAGCTTCGGTCGCTTTGAGGGTGGGTTGCTATAGGAAACTGGGAAATCTGTCCCTGGGAGAGTGACCCTTGTGTATTTCAAAGATACATGAAGTTAACTTGCATTTTGCCAGGGAATGAAGATAAGAAACACTGTTCGTTAAAAGATCTTGGATTAAGATTTGTTTAATTTCAGAAAGCCAAATTTGTTATTAGCTCTCACTTTTCTCAATTTAATTAGCCTGTGATTCTGTGTCCCCAGTCCTCTTGGTACTTTTCATTCTCTTTTTATCCATCAAATTGCTTGAGGAGAGGAGAATAATGAAATAGAGAAACAGGAGTCAGGTGTCCTGAGTTCTAATTCTGGATTTCTCACTGTGAATAGTAAGGATCTTAATTTGGGGATGCCTTGGTTTCCTTAGGTATGAAATGAGAAAGTTTGACAGGGTAATTTCTAAGTAATCTTCAAGCTCTACTATTTTATGAGTGTAATATAACATGATTTATAAAAAAAATTAAGAAATAATGTATCTGATAGCTTATGTATGTGTATGTATTTTTATGTGTGTGTATCTATAGAGAGAGATGGATTGATGATTGGGTGGATAGATTCTATTTAAAACTCACATTCAGTTCACCAAGAATGGTTTTTTTGTTTTTATTTTTTTTAGATCTGATTAAGAATATTCTTCCAAATATCCGAAATGGCAGTAGATGCTATAGTTTTCATATATTTACAAAAATGTCAGCTTTTGCCATTCTTAATATAAACCATCCACAGTAGAACCTTTGTCTTAAGAATGTTTGCTTAGCCCCGATGAAAATAATTTTTATTTCTACTTAAAAAAAATACAAAGTCTGCCCCGACTCTCCTACCAAGTTCTCCTGTTTCAGGACGGCCACGTTGTGTTGAATTTTATTTTCTCTGCTTTCAGAGCTGAGATTCACCTGAGGAAACCAAGCTCTGAGTTTGGGAAATAAAGTTGAACTCTTTCTTTTGACCAACTAAGTTAAAGATAGTATGAAACACTTCCTAATATATGTAATAGCTCTACTGCCTCATTTAAAGAAAAGATAAGCCAAGCATTTGAGTTCTCCATTTCACGTGGGTAGTGGTACCTGCATCATGGGGTCGGCTTCGTGTTTTTAGCGCAATGCTTGGTCCAAAGTAAATGCTCAAAACATATTGTTGCTGCTTAACACTCCTGGGGTTCATTATGGATTTGAAGGTTTGGGGTTTTTTTTATGCTGAGGTTTTTTTTATTTTGTTTTTTTCTTTTTTTTAATTAAATGTGTTATTTTGTGATAATTATAGAGTCACATGCACTTGTAAGAATTATTACAGAGTTGTAAGAAATATTACACAGCTTTTACCCAGTTTCCACAATGGTAAAAATCTTACAGAACTATCGCACAGTATCATGACTGGGATACTGACATTAATACAGTCCAGACACAGATTATTTCCATGGCCCCAAGGATCCCCCGTGTTGTGTTTACAGTCAAAACCACTTCCTTCCCATCTCCACCTCCTCCTTAACCCTGACAATCCCAAATCTGTTCTCCGTTTTTATAATTTTGTCTTTTCAAGCATGTTACAGAAATGAAATCATACAGTAAATAACCTTTTGTAATTAGCTTTTTTTCTTTAACTCAGAATAATTCCCTGGAGATTCATCCAAGTTGTTTTATATATTTATATATTTATACATCTTATTCTTTTTTTTTTTTTAAAGATTTTTTTATTTATTCATTTGACAGATAGAGATCACAAGTAGGTAGAGAGACAGGCAGAGAGAGAGGAGGAAGCAGGCTCTCCACTGAGCAGAGAGCCCGATGCGGGGCTCGATCCCAGGACCCTGGGATCATGACCTGAGCCGAAGGCAGAGGCTTTAACCCACTGAGCCACCCAGGCGCCCCTATACATCTTATTCTTTTTATTGCTCTGTAGTTTCTATGTTTTGGATGTACTACAGTGTGTTTAACCATCACCCATTGAAGATCACCTGGGTTGTTTCCAGATTTTGGCTATTATGAACAAAGCTGCTATAAATGTTTCTGTGCCAGTTTATATGTAAGCATAAGTCTTCATTTCTCTAGGATAAATTCCTAGGAGTGTGGTTGTTGGATTATATGGTAGTTGCAGGTTTAGTTTAGTTTTTTTTTTGTTTGTTTTTTTAGATTTTATTTATTTGAGAGAAAGGGAGAGTGCAGCCACACAAGCGGGGAGAGGGGCAGAGGGAGAAGCAGGCTCTCCACTGAGCAGGGAGCCCTACGTGATGCTCTGTCCCAGGACCCTGAGATCATGACCTGAGCTGACTTAACTGACTGAGCCACCCAGGAGTCCCTGCATGTTTAGGTGGTTTTTTTTGTTTTTTTTGTTTTTTTTTAAATATTTCATTTACTTATTTGAGGGAGAGAGAGAATAAGAGAGAGAGCGAGCAAGCATGAGAATGGGAGGGTCAGAGGGGGAAGCAGACTCTCCACCAAGCAGGGAGGCCAATGTGGGACTCGACCCATGGACTCCAGGATCATGACCTGAGCCCAAGGCAAAGTCTCAACCAACTGAGCCACCCAGGTACCCCGCATGTTTAATTTTTTAAGAAACTGCCGAACTGTATTCCATAGTGGCTGTATAACATTACATTCTCATGTACACGGTGTATGAGTGATCCAATTTCTCACTGCCCTCTTCAGCATTTAGAGTTGTTGGTTTTTTGTTGTTGTTGTGGGTGGGGGTGTACTCTGTTACATAGGAAGTAATATCTTATTGTGATTTCAGTTGGCATTTTCCTAATGACCAGTGATACCGAACATATACTTTCATAAACTTGTTTGTCACCAATATATCCTATTTGGTAGAATGTCTCTTCATGTCTTTTTCCCATTTTCTACCCAAATTGCTTTTTACCATTGAATTTTCATGGTTCTTTATATATTGTAGATACTAGTTCTTTATTGAGTATATGGTTTATAAATATTTTCTCCCACTCTATAGCTTGTTTTCCCGTCCTTTTAACAAGGTCTTTTGCAAAAGTTTTTATTATTGATGAAGACCACTTTATCAGTTTTTCATTTTATAGATCATATTTTTGATGTCAAGTCTAAGAATTCTTTGGTCTAGCCCTATATCCTAAAGTTTATCTCCTAAGTTTTTTTTCTAAAAGTTTTACAGTTTTTTATTTTACATTTAAGTCTACAAACTCTTTTGAGTTAATTTTTGCATATGCTGTGCCAGATTATCTAACATTCTATTATCTCAATATTGACATGTATTAATTGTCTTTTTTCATTCAATTTAAGCTCTTCCTGGTCCTTGGTATGACAAGTAATTTTTAATTAAATTCTGGACATTTTTATAAGACTGTGAATCTTACTCAAGCCTTCTGTTTTAGCTGGCTTTATGTGATACCACTTAGCAGGGGAAGGGGAAGGGTGCTAACTCATGATGGCCAGAGGTGGAATTTCATGTTCCCCATATTGTCTTTACTAGCACTGACCATCGGGCCTGAAAGCACCGGCTCCTGATTTGGCTTTCTCTCGGGAAGATATTAGGGCACCCCTACATGGCTTTGTGAGCATGGAAGTCTAAGCTCCCCATTTGGTGTGGGTGAGGCCAAAGTTTTTTGTGGTCTTCACTTGGAGTAGAGCAATAAAACTTTTGCCTTGCTTAACTCCCCTATACCTGATCCTTTGGCCAAAGAGCGTAGTCTTTTGTTGTGTGTAATTGTTGGTGTAATTGGCCAGCTTCTTCAGCTCCAGGTGTGAGATACCCAAAGCAGAAAGAAAACCCAGAGAATGTGGTACTGTGTCCTTCCTCAGCTCCCAAGGACCCTGGCCAGACTGCTCTCCTTTCTCCACCTTCAGACTCCTCTTCTGTTTGTTCTGTATCTATTAGTGAGGTTTGTAAAGTAGTACATAGCAGGAGGAATAGGTAAAAGTATATCTACTCCATCTTCCCCAAAGCAGAAGAAAGTTCACCTTCATTATGATTTTGATGGTGACATTTTAATGGCTTCCTGGCAATGGAGCTCTAACATAGTCTTAAAATGGTAATAGCCTAGCAAACTTCAGAGCAAATGTTGGCTGTGGATAAAGGCTGCCTGAGGTTGGAAGCTAAAACACATTTTCAGACTGCTTTGTTTGCAGTTGTCAATAACAAATCTCTCTGGGGTATGCCTGGCCTTTAGGCCTTCACAGTATAATAATCAATGCAAATTAAGAGACTTGAAGGTGCTGAAATCAGGTTTGCAGATGACACTGGGGGTAGGGCAGGCTGGATGTTCATCCATTGTTCTGAATTTTAGGAAAATCACATAAAGAGAAACTTTCCCCAGCATAGCCATGGTGTACCCTCCCCCGTTTTGCAAAAAATCAAACTCTCTCAAGGTATGTGGTTCGAAATTTGCTGGGAAACATCCACTTGGATTATTTGGTTCCTTTGGTTTTATGCTGTAAGACTTTTTTTTCAGGGACTCAAGCTGATGTGCTTTGAATCCTCTTTTGCAACTTTATTATCTACAGGCTCTTGTGCAATTTGCAAATACCTCTAAGCTTCTCTTCCTTTGTCTTTGAAACAAAAGGGGGGTACCTAGGTGGCTCAGTCATTGAGCATCTGCCTTCAGCTTAAGTCCTGATCCCAGTGTCCTGGGATCCAGCTCTGCATTGGGCTATCTGCCCAGTGGTGAGTCTGCTTCTCCCTCTCCCTCTCCCTCTTCCTCTCCCTCTGTGTGCTCTGTCTCTCTCTCTCTCTCAAGTAAATAAATAAAATCTTAAAAAAAAAAAATTGGACCTCTCTCAAAGTTAGTGTGAGGATTTCATCACATGTGTAAGGGTTTAAATAATATCAGTTTACTTCAGTCATTATTGTGGTAGCAGCAACAGTCGCAGTAGTGCTATTATGTTTGCTGAATAATTATACTGTTGTTATAACGAATTCTGTGGTGAGGAGCATGCACTGGTCATTCACAGAGTCAGTCCTCTGTGGGCACTGAAGACTTCATTTCTTTACCATTTTTCTCGTGGAGAACAGGCTCTTTGAATAAGGTCTTTACGTGGTAGTGCTACATTGAACACTTCTCAGTCCTTGCAGACAAAGTGCCCGCAATAAGTGGATGTCCCGTGGGTGAAAGCATTTCCCACAGCACGTCATGGCGGAGTGTTCCAGTTCTCTTGCGAGTCCCATGGCTGTCATCCTGCCTCCCCATAATGCTGACAGGAGGACTGACTTCTGCTGCATCGTAATTCTAGATAACAGTAGCCTTATTTTTACTATCTAAAGGGATTGTACTTTTTGTTCCTTTACCAACTGTTCTTTAAATTTTAAAACGCTCTCTCTTGCTAGAAAGAAAAAATAAAACACCATTGTAATCTGTTCCTTTCAAAAATCTAATTGTATGTGGAAGCAGATTTAATGCAGCAGCATGTATGGCCATTTGCTCACACCCTCAACTAACTGGACCCCAAAGTTCCTTGCAGTTTATAAATGCGTCTTTCTTTGCCCGTAATTTGGCTTGGCACCGTTTATGGTGCAGGTGACTCAAGTCAACATCGGCCATGTCTAAGAAAGATACACTGGTCTAAACTTTCCATGTACCGTGGGCTTCTGGTTGGGTGAGGGAAAGGGATGCAGAATTTTTTAAGAAGTTTCTGGAAAAAATAGTGCATGTATGTAACAGAAGGTTTCATGAGGGCCATTTTTGTATGTGAATACTGTGGATTCACCTACAGTGTGAACTACAGTGTGAGCACTGTGAATACTCTCGCTATTCACAGTTGTTGATAGAAATACCTGCTATACTCAAAGTATACATAAAATGGATGCAAGCCACTGAGACACATAATATTTTAAAGGCAGTGTATGAGTAAACAACTCCCACACTTAAACAAAGCTGATCTTGGCCAACAAAGGTTTTCATTTACTCTTTTTAACAAATGTTTGAGTCTTGGGTTTTCTTAAATTTTTTTTTAAACATTGTATTTATTTATAAGAGAGAAAGCACAAGCCGGGGGACAGGCAGAGGGAGAGGAAGAAGCAGACTCCCCACTAGCAGGGAGCCAGATGTGGGGCTCGATCCCAGGACCCTGAGGTCATGACCTGAGCTGAAAATACTCCCAACCAACTGAGCCACCCAGTCATCCCTGGACACTTAAAATATTTTAATAACAAACAAATATTATGTTATTGACAAAAAATATTTTAGTAAAATATTGGACATATAAGCCTCTTTTTTTGGAATATTGTTGACACACAATGTTATATTAGTTTGAGGTATACAACTTAGTGATTGGACAAGTTTATGCCTTATGCTGTGTTCACCCCAAGTATACCAAGTATACCTACCATCTGTACTCTTGCATTGCTATTAAAATTCACTGACTATATTCTTTACCCTCTGCTTTTATTCCTTTTATTCCTGTGGTTTACTCATACCATAACTAGAAGCCTGTATCTCTCTCTCCTTCACCCATTATTCCCAGCCTTTCACTCCCCTCCACTCCCCTCTGGCAACCATCAGTTCTCTGTATTTATAGGTGTGATTCTGCTTTTTGTGTATTTATTTGTTTTTTTTTTTAAAGATTCTATTTGTGAGTGGACTAATGGTCTTTCTCTTTCTCAGTCTGACTTTTTTCATTGGCATAATACCCTCTAGGTCCATCCAAGTTGTCTCAAATGTCACAATCCCACCCTTTCTTATGGCTGCATAATACTCCATTGTGTACATGTACCACATTTTCTTTATCCATTTGTCAACTGATAGACATGCAGGTTGCTTCCATGTCTTGACTGTTGTAAATTGTAAATAATGCTTCAGTGAACACAGTGGTATCTATATCTTCGTGAGTTAGTGTTTTTGTTTTCTTTGGGTAAATACCCAATACTGGAATTATTGGATCATATGGTATTTCGATTTTTAATTTTTTGAGGAATTCCATACTGCTTTCCACAGTGGCTGTACCAACTTACATTCCCACCAACAGAGTGTGAGGATTCCTTTTTTTTCCCACATGCACTCCCAACACTTGTTGTTTCTTATCTTTTTTATTTTAGCCATTCAAACAAGTGTGAGGTGATACCTCATTGTGGTTTTGATTTGCATTTTCCTAAGGATGAATGATATTGAGCATCTTTTTGTATGCCTGTTGGCCATCTGTATATCTTCTTTGGAAAAATGTTTATTCAGGTTCTCTGCCTATTTTTATTTTTTTAATTTTTTTTTTTAAGACTTTATTTATTTATTTGACAGAGAGAGAAATCACAAGTAGGCAGAGAGGCAGGCAGAGAGAGGGGGAAGCAGGCTCCCCGCTGAGCAGAGAGCCCGATGCGGGGCTTGATCCCAGGACGCTGAGATCATGACCTGAGCCGAAGGCAGAGGCTTAACCCACTGAGCCACCCAGGCGCCCCCTCTGCCTATTTTTAAATCACATTGTTTTTTTTGTGTGTGTGTTGAGTTGCATTATTTATGTATTTTGGATATTAATGCCTTATCAGATATATCATTTGCAAATATTTTCTTCCATTCAGTGTGTTGTCTTTTTGTTTTATTGATGGTTTCCTTTCCTGTGCAAGTGCTTTTTATTTTGATATAGTCCCAATAGTTTATTATTTTTATTATTTTTTAAAGATTTTATTTATTTATTTGACAGACAGAGATCACAAGCAGGCAGAGAGAGAGGGAAGGGGAAGCAGACTCCCTGCTGAGCAGAGAACCCGATGCGGGGGCTCGATCCCAGGACCCTGGGATCATGACCTGAGCTGAAGGCAGAGGCTTTAACCCACTGAGCCACCCAGGTGCCCCCCCCCCCCAATAATTTATTTTTGCTTTTGTTTCCCTTGCCTTAGGAGATATACCTAGAAAAATGTTACTATGGCCAGTGGACATCTAGGCTTCTTAACAGGTTAAATGTGCTTTGAATTCCTAAATAGATTACGTGAATACATAAAATGACATTGCAGAGTAGATATTCAGATTAATAACACATCATAAATGTGCCAAAGATTAGATACTAGGATAAGTTGTTTGTAGTCTGCACCAGATGTGACAAATATAGATAGTAATCTGGCTTCAAGGAAGTGTTCCTATGTACACTGACTGCAAATACGTAATGAAAGTCTACTGTTTTTTGAGTAACTTTTCTTACTACTAAAACTATTGGAATAATACATTATTCCAACTTCAAGGCATGTCACTATTCACAGGATGGTATATTTTAGGAGTAAACATTTTAAGAATATTAATCTAGTCACTACATTAGAGATAGTATAGCTAGAATATAGAAAAACTAAGAAGTGAGAGATTCAGTGGGTTTCTACTAAGTGGATTTGCATTTTTAAGTTGAGACTTACTGGAGAGGTTAAAAAGTCAGACATTGGTAATCAACTGATAGATTTTTATATGCCTATTTATATTTGAAATATAACCTCAAACTCAGGTATATTTCCTCTATAAAATCAAATCAGTCTGAGCAGGTAGGTAGAAGAACCAGAGATACATCCCAGCTTCACCATTTTTTAACTGTGAAACCTGGGATAAATAACTTAACCTTAACAGATCTTACTGTAAAATGAAGTTAATAGTATCTACTCAACAAGGCTCTAGTAAGGAATGAATTTGATAATAAAAAATGCAGGGATGCCTGGGTGGCTCAGTGGGTTAAGCCTCTGCTTTCAGCTCAGGTCATGGTCCCGCGGTCCTGGGATTGAGCCCCGCATCAGGCTCTCTGCTCAGTGGGGAGCCTGCTTCCCTCTCTCTCTCTCTGCCTGCCTCTCTGCCTACTTGTGATCTCTCCCTCTCTCTCTGTCAAATAAATAAATAAAACCTTTTTTTTAAAAATGCAGTAACTTACACATAGTGTTATTCCATAAACGATAATGTTGTCCTAATGTCTTTTTTAAGCTTTATTAAGATGTAGTTGACATTCCAAAAATTGTATATATTTAAAGTATGCAACTGCTAAGTTTTGACATATATGTATATACCTGTGAATCATCATCACAATCAAGATAAAGAACATGTCCATCACTCTGAAAAATTTCCTTGCGCCTCCCTCTCTTTCCTTCCTCTTGCCCTCCCCCATACTACCTCATCCCCAGGCAACCACTGCTCTGCTTTCTGTTACTACAGATAAATTTGCATTTCTAGAATTTTATATGAATGGAATCATATGGTACATAGTTACTGTTAGGTTTTTTTGGGGGGTTGACATTTCTACTTTTTCCTTTCAGTATAATTATTTGAGTTTCTTCATTGTTGTTTTATATAGCAGTATTCATTCTTTTTTAATGATGAATAGTGTTACATTATATGGATATACTATAATTTGATTATTCATTCACCCTTTAGTGGACATTTGGGTTGTTTTGGGATTGGGCTATTCTGTTCTATTTATCTATTTTTTCTGTTGTGACACCAATAACAATATCCTGACTACCAGAACTTTATAGTAAGTCTTGAAGTCACATAGTGTAAGTCCTTCAACTTTATTCTTTTTGAACGGTGTTTTGGCAATTTCAAGTCCTTAACATTTCCATATGAATTTTAAATCAGCTTGTCACTTTCTATGCCACAAAAGACCTGATGTGTTATTGATTGGGATTACCCTGAATCTGTATATTAATTAGAGAAGAATTGACACCTTAATAGTATCAAATCTCCCAATTTATGAACATAGTATTCTATTTATTTAGGTCTTTAATTGTTCTCATCAGTGTTTTATGATTTTCAGTGTGTGGATCTTTTGTCCTATGTATCACTAAGTACTTACATGTTTCAGTGGTATTATAAATTATGTTATTTTGAATTTCAGCTTCCAATGAACCATTTCTCATATGTAGAAGTAAAATTGATTTTGGTACATTGATCTTATATTCTAAGACATTGATTAATTCAGTTAAATAGTTCTAGTAGCTCATTATAGATTTGATAGCATTTTTTGTGCACACAGATATGTTAACTGTGGATAAAGAGATTTTTTTATTCCTTTCCAGTATATATTCCTTTATTATTTTTTCTTGTTCTAGTGTATTAGCTAGAAACTTCAGTATAAAGTTGAATAGAAGTGGTATCCTGTTTAAGCTTTGGAATGTCTGAAAAATCTTTATTTTGTCTTTCTTTTTGAGGGATTTTTTTAGGTAACAGTCTTGATTGATAGTTGTTTTGTTCTTTCAATACTCTAAAGATGTTGCTCCAAGTTCTTTTAGGCTTGTATTGTTTGTAATGAGTAATATCTTACCCTTACCTTTGTTCCTCTGTATGTAATGTGTCTTTTTTGCACTGACTGTTGTTAATATTTTCTCTTTATCTCTGGCTATTTTATTATAATGTACCTTAGTGTACTTTTTTCATGTTTCTTGTGCTTAGGAATTGTTGAAATTTTTTAATACATAAGTTTATAGTTTTCAGAGAATCTGAAATTTTTCCCCTTATTTTTTCAATTACTTTTTCTATGCCCTCCTCCTCTTTGAGTTCTCCAATTACATATATATTCTGCTACTTGAAGTTGTTGTTTAGTTCACTGATGCTTCTTCTTTTATTTCCTTTTTTTTTTTTTTTTTAATTTTGGAGAATTTCTGCTGTCTTCAAGTTCAGTAATCTTTTCTTCTGCAGATGTCTAATCTGCCACTAGTCTTCCTAAGTAAATTTTCATCTCACACATTAAAGTCTTCATCTCAATTTGGGTCTTTTTGTTTTCTTTCATGTCTGAAATTAATATGTTCAAACTTTCCTATAGCTTCCTGAATATATAAACTATGGTAATAATAGCTATTTTTTTTTAAGATTTTTATTTACTTATTTGGCAGAGAGAGATACTGTGAGAAAGGGAACACAAGCAGGGGGAGTGGGAAAGGGAAAAGCAGGCTCTCCCCTGAGCAGGGAGCTCCACATGGGGCTCGATCCCAGGGCCCCGGGATCATGACCTGAGCCGAAGGCAGACAATGACTGAGCCACCCAGGTGCCCCAATAATAGCTATTTTAATGTCTTTTACTGCTAATTCTATTATTTATGTCATTTCTAGGTCTGTTTTTATGGATTTTTTTTTCTCCTCGTTTGCATCATTATTTTTTCCTGCTTCTTTGTATTCCTGGTAATTTTTCATTGAATGCCAGACATTGTGAATTTTATGCTGTTGAGAATGGATTTTTTAAATTCCTAGAAATATCTTTGAACTTTGTTCTGGAATGAGGTTAAATTTTTTAGGAACTATTTAATTTTTTCCTATCTTGCTTATGAACTTTCTTAGGTAGGGTCACAGCAGCATTTATTCCAGATGTAATTTTTCCCTTCTGCTGAGAAAAGGTCTTTTTTAGTATTCTGATGCCCTAATATGGCAAGGTTTTTCCAGTCTTGCTGGTGAAACAAGGATACTATTCCCAGTCTTGAGTGAGTACCAGGTGGTATTCTCTCATTTCTTTTGGCTTGTTATTTTCCTAGCCTTGGATTGTTTCCTCACACACATGCACTAAAATATAAATCATTGTGCCCTTAAATTTTCCATCTTTTGTGTTAAGTACCAAAGGTTTCTTTGTTCATTAACAAAGTATTATGTTGAGCTTAGAAGATAGAATTCTGCTAGCCTTTACTTGTTAGTTCTTAAATACTTGCCCCACCAAGTGTGCAGGAATAATTATTTGTTATATTTGTGTTACAAATGTTTATCCTCCTGCAATAAGTCAGTCTGCTTCTTTGGTTACCCTGACCTGGTAATTAAGTAGTATCTCCAGGCCTCCTTTGGCAGCTGGAAGAGATACTTTTGACTTTCCTGACTTAGCTGCCTCTGTTGGAAAATCCCAATTATGAAAGCTTTTCAGTCCCTGATTTTACACGTGAGTCTATAACCACTTTCCACGTAAATGTAAACAAAACAAACAAACCCCACCAATCCTCAATTAAAATACATTTTTGTAAATTTACTGTCTGTTACCACTGATTGCTTCTTCTGTTGTGTTCATATTGTTTTAAATGTTAAAAGTAGATAATTTTTTTTTTTTTTTTGCTGAGTGCTAAAGGTTGCATTAGAGCACAAATATTTTAAATTAGATGCAAGTGATAGCAATTTTATAGGTCTTTAAATCTATGGATGCTATTTTTTCATTATTAATTTTTAAGAATGGACTTTTTAGGAGTCAGTCACATAGCACCCAAGCAGAAAATGATGACAGTTAAGCTATTTTTAAAAGGTATTTGAAACCAATATTGTAATGTATGGCTTTCTCTGTACCCTGCCAGTTAGCAGATCACCACTCAGATGAGTTGGAGGAGATTGTTTGAATTGAGAAATGGAGCATGAGGTACAGGGAGAGTTTTGGAGTTAGAAAGACACATAGATAACTTCAGCTCTTCCACTTATTAGTGGAAGACTTTGAGCAAGTCTTTTAGCCCACTGAACGTACAATTTATCTTCTTTAAATAAATATTATACCCCCTACCTCATAGCACTGAAAATGAGGCTAAATAACATAATGAATGAAGGTATAATAAATGCTCAGTAAAATGACCTTACCTCCTTTAAGTGTGTGAAGTTTCCTAGTGAGAAGTTTCCACCCAAGTGAAAACAAAACAAAACAAAAACAAAAAACCCCTCCTAATTTGAAAATGCGTATATACCAAGTAAATGGTATTCATCACAGGAAGAAATTTTGACTATAATATTATGGTTACTTTAGATTTAAAAGACTTCCTAGAGTGACTTAAATCATAGTGGTTTTTTTTTCAGTGTTCTATTTGAGGGCAATTCAAAGTAAGTTATTGATGTTCATTTCATTTTTACTCTTAATAAAAAATATGCTTTTTTTTTTTTAATTAGGGGGAGTTTGTTGCTTGTCTCCTGTCCTTATTACGACAAATGACAGATAGACATTATCAACAACTTCTTGATAGTTTCAATACAAAGGAAGAATTAAGGGTAAGTGACTTTTTAAAAAATTTCCTATGTCTTTGTAGCTTTCTTTGTTCTCATTCATTATTGTTAAGATAGTTCCCTGACAGTTGTTTTACCTGTTTGTGTTAAATTCTAAGCTGTTTTTTCTCCCGTTCATCCACTTGTCTGACTATCTATATTGGCTCATTAAGATTTCAACTACTCAAGCAAAGCAATTAACTTTTATTTTATACAAAGACAAAGGATTTGAAATACCTGTCAGCAAAATCCAATAAACTAAAACAGAATCACAGACTTAATGAGACAAAAGCAAATAGGCTAACTCTAGTTAGGTGGACTTGGAAATATTGCCTTTAAAGGAGATAAGGGCGAATATATAAATATATTAGCGGATTTCATCCCTCTAAAACCACAATGAGGACTTGTGGCTACAATGTTCTGACTGGAGAAGCAGGGTTGTGTTTGATATTCTCTGTCAGCTACAGTCCAATCAATATGCTGTGCTAGTGTGACGGGCTGACATTAAATAGAAAATATTTGATGCCAGGTTTATAAAAATTTGATCTTTCCTGAGATTTAGGGAGCTCCAGTGCTTCCTTCACAGTGTTCACTAAAACCTTAGAAGTTGATTGTCCTCAGTTGGAAGAATGACCTGTCATCATTTACTTTTATTTCTCTTCCATCTCTTGAGTTTTCCAGATACCTTCATAGGTACACCATTGTAATGGAAGGGATACTTAACATAGCGGTGGGGGAGAATTATAGGACAGGAGGAACAGTCACACTGCGACATTTGCGTGACTGGAAGCCTTCATAGCACCTCAGAGGAAGACCTGTAGATGTTTTTTAGTACAGATCATGCACAGGGATCACTTATCTTTGATCTGGAAGATGTTGCATGACCTTAGAATCATCTTTCAAAGTTACATTGGAACAGTTGGCAAGCTGAATCATGAAACAAAGAAAAGGTTTGGGCAGATGTACTCTCTCGAGCAGAAAGTCAGTTGGCATAAACCCATGCCTAAAAAAACGTTTTACATGTTTATTTTCAATCTTGAGTTTAGAATTAAAAACAGATAAAAGGCCTTAGAAAGCGCCCACTCTATGCACAGAAATTCATGTGGTTAAAAAGGAAGATAATTGTACAGTCATTAACTTCAGAAGTTGAATATTTAAAACAGGTAAGGAACTATTAGGTTTTACGTAAGAAGTCTTGACTTCATGTTTTAAAATTTCCCATAGGAAAAGCTACTACTTATTTTTACAGAGCCTGGGAATAAAACAATAGCAGAGGAGCACACATTGAAAATCATAATTAATCTAGGTCTTGAGTTTTATGCCTTATTATGCATGTTAATAATAATAAAGCAAATGGAAGTCATGAATAAAAAGTGTTTTATGTGGCCTTTTCTCTTTTCAGTCAGCCCATACCTTTTCACCATTTCCCACTTCAAAATTAACTGGGCCTTCAGGCCAGGAAAATTATTGAATGCTCTTAATTACTTCATCTGTTCTTTAAGCAATATCGATTGAGAAATTCAGGCAACTACTGGTTTTGTTATGTAACCAGGTACAAATTGTCCAGTCCCTATAGGGGGAGAAATCAGACAGGTAATGGGCATTGACCCCGCAGGTGGCGAACTCCCAGGGAAAGCACGTGGTGCTTGAGAGCATTGGGAATTGCTGCCAACCCAAACTCGTGACAGCAGGAAAAGTCCCCAAGGGAGGTCTCAGCTGAGAACTAAGAGACGAGTAGGCATGTTCTGGACTTACCTTTGTCTAGGACATTTAGATCTCTCAGCTAAAATGATACCAGGATGTGCTAACTGACAAAGCACTCTCTATGCCACCTTTATAACAGTTACTGGAACCCAGAATGTTTTAGTTTTATTTGTTTATATGAATCCCCAACCCCTAACTACTAGATTATAAGCTCCTTGGCGTGTGAAGCTTTTGTTGGTTCACTGCTGTATCCTCAGATCCCAGAACATGCTCACCACCATTGTAGGCACTTGAGAAACATTTGTTGAAACCATAAGAGACTCTTAATCTCACAAAACAAACTGAAGGGGGTCGGGGGGAGAGGTGTAGGGAGAGGAGGGTGGGGATATGGACATTGGGGAGGGTATGCGATATGGTGAGTGCTGTGAAGTGTGTAAACCTGGCGATTCACAGACCTGTACCCCTGGGGCTAATAATACATTATATGTTAATTAAAAAAATTTGAATGTTTGATAGAATATAAAGTATGAAGAAGAGAGTTGTAAGACACAAGGCTGTGTGTGGGCTTTATTTTAAGGACATTTGGAAGTTATAGATGGTTTTAAGGAAGAAGGGAGAGCCGTGGTCCCATTTGAGTTAAGAAAAACCTGCTGGTTGCACTATTGAAAATGAATTAGCCAAGATCAAACGGGAGGCAGAACCATATAAAGGATCTGATGCATTCTGTACTAAAAATGACTATGGCCTGAAAGTGAGATGATCATGATGGTAGTAGATTCTAGGGACATTTAGGAAGTTGAATTGGCAAGTGCTGGTCACTCAATTTATAAAAGAGGTGGAGAGATAAGAGTTGAAGATGACTCCCAGGCTCTTTAACAACTGGCCAGTTGGGGCGCCTGGGTGGCTCAGTGGGTTGGGCCTCCGCCTTCGGCTCGGTTCATGATCTCAGGGTCCTGGGATTGAGCCCCGCATCGGGCTCTCTGCTCAGCAGGGTGCCTGCTTCCTCCTCTCTCTCTCTCTCTCTCCCTGCCTCTCTGCCTACTTGTGATCTCTGTCAAATAAATAAATAAAATCTTTAAAAAAAAAAAAACAAAAACTGGCCAGTTGTTGGTGCCATTCACTGCAAGGGGAACCCCGGAGGTGTGGGTGTACAGGTTAGGGAGCAAGCATAAATCTGGTTTCAGCTAGAGTTTGGTCACTTGAGAGACATCAAAATGGTCATGTCTCATAGACAGTGTCTAAAGTTTAGGAGAGAAAGCTGGACTGCAGATGTAGATTTGGAAATTGTCATTGACATCTTTGGTAATAAATGTGATCATTCAAGGAGAGTGTAGAGTATGTAATTGAAGGGATCTGAATAGAATCCAAGCATCAAGGAGCTGCTGCAAGGAGGTGTGGTAAGATCCTAAAAGGGTCCTTTAATATTGTCGATGAACTCGATGAGCAATTTCAGTGCATTGGTGAGGATAGAAGCCAAGCTGTCATGAATTGAGGAGTAAAAAGAGAAAAAGCCGCAGTAAACTTAATACCATGTTCCAAGAAAAGGAGGATAACGTGTCTACTAAAGGAGAACTTTGGATATCATAGGAATATTTATGCTGGAGGAGACATAAGCATGTGTAAATAGCAACAATTAGAGCTGGTAGAGGAGAAGCTGAAGGTGCAAGGAAGAAGTGCACGAGGTAGGAAGGTTCCCTGAGAAGGCAGCAGGAGGGGACAGAAGTAGCCTTGACAAGGAAGATCACTTTCCCGTGTAAGAATGGAAGTGGAGTAACTGGGGGGAAGGCAAGCTAAAGGTCACTTATTTTATTAACGGCTAATTAGTCATCAGATTTTAATCTGTATTTTAAAAGTTCAGAAGTCACCTTTTAACAGATCCATTTTTCTTAGTCTCCTTTTTCTTAAAAGCCAAATACCCCTGTTTATGCTACTGAAAGCTACATTACAGGATCTTTCAAAGAAGAGTAACACCAAAAAAAAAAAAAAAAATAAAAAAAAAAAAAAAAAAAAAGAGTAACACCAGTCCACTGTCCCTTATGCAAAGTCCTTAATAACATTATTTTAGAAATGAGAAGCTTTGACATTTCAGGAAGATAATGTTTACATACTGTATATGGTATAGGACCTCTAGTAGGATTTGGGATAGCCACTATAATTAAACATCTCAATATTTCTGCAGTTAAAAAATATTCATTCTAAATGGGATTAAATGAAAACTAATTCAAGTCAGGTTTTGCTGCCGAATGGATTATGAAACCAGAATTTTTAGAATACCTTGAGATTTTACTCTGGTAGTAAAGAAACTGAGGACTTCTAACAGCACACAATTCTATAAAACAATACATGCAAAGTACTGTTCTAAAAGACTGATTCATATTAACTCATTTAATCCTCAACCCCCTGAGGTAGGCACCATTATGATTTCATTAAAAATGTCAATTACATGATTCAATAGATATCTATTGAGCACCTTGGCTAGACGTTAGGGATATCAAGACTAATAAAACAATCTCTCTTAATGCTTTAATGTTATTAAGAGCATCTAAATCATTAGGTTATAAATGAGTGGGATGTATAAAAACAACAATGGCAGTCTTAGAATACCTCCTCACCCTCACCCCTACCCGCACTGCCATGGGCCATGCAGTGCTCAACGCTTTTCCTGCCGTGCCTCATTTTACTCCCCGCTAACCTGCCCCAAGCACCTTCCACCCCTGCAAGGAAGTAACTGAGAGGGCCTGGAATTCTATTAACTTCGGAGCTCTTTTGCTCAGGCAGCTAAACTCAGCTTTTTCTTAAACTTTAATGAAGTTTGCTCAACCAAGATCTTTGCCATCAAATTGCATAAAATTTCATTTATCAACTCCTTAAAAAGTAATAAGGCAGTTCCAGTCATGAAGTGGGAATAAAAGCCCAAATTAATGGAAGGAGAGTTATTTGGGGGTTTTGTATCTACCTTTAGGTTGGAAATGGAATATATATAAGGGAATTGTATGTAAGGAAACGTGCAGCTTAGTAAAGTGGTATTTAATGGAAAATTTTAGACACCAAAACCCCCATCTTACCTACTGGTTAAAAGTGATAAAGTATGTCCCCCTCCCTTCCACGCACGTGTATTCTCATCTCCAGATGTAGCTACTGTTAACACATAAGGCTATATCCTCACATAATATTTTTTCTGATATATATATATTCACACATATTTTTAATGGAATCCTACTATTTGTATTAGTTGCACTTTTTCACACAATAATATGGCATGAATATTGTAGAGCTCAGTGTATCATTTATTGCTCTGAATCGTACTACATGGATGCTAATAATTTAATCATTCCCATTTTGCTGGGCATTCAGGATCTTTCTGATATTTGCCAAGAGAAGGTTACAGCAGGGAACATTGTGACACACGTCTCTGTGGACTTGGGCCCTTATTGCTGTAGAATGAATTCCTGGAAATCAAACTATTGGATCACGGGATATATGCATTTTAAATCTTCCTTGGTACTGACATATTATACATTGAAATATTCTTTTTTTTTTTTTTAAAGATTTTATTTATTTATTTGACAGAGAGAGAGATCACAAGTAGGCAGAGAGGCAGGCAGAGAGGGAGGGGGAAGCAGGCTCCCTCCCTGCTGAGCAGAGAGCCAGAAGCGGAGCTTGATCCCAGGACCCTGAGATCATGACCTGAGCTGAAGGCAGCTGCTTAACGGACTGAGCAACCCAGGCACCCTGAAATATTCTGATAAATATTTTTGTTGTTTATCTCTAGCATCACTGCTTTTTTCTTTCTTCCTATCAATTCAAAGAAAGATTTGGCCTAGCATTTCACAGTGGTTTTCTAAATGAAAACAAATTTTAAAAGTACAGAGTTCCCATATCTATTAAGGTTATTGGTGTTTTAACTCCATTCTTGCTTGAAGAATCAGGATGTCTCCAGTTACTGTTGGAGTGGCTTCTGGCATTTTGAGCAGCATGCTTCTCCTAGGTCCTCAGGGGCTCTGTGCGAGTGGTTTGAGTCACAATGTCAACAGAACTATGTAGGAGCAAGGACCTGAGGGCTGGTACTCTGCATTGTGTAGTCCTTTCCTTCTGGGGACCATGGCAGTATTTTAGAAATGAACAAAAGCTAAGACTAGGAAGTGATTAGAGTTGTTTTTTTTTCCTCCTTCTGTAGTCAGTAATGTTTTATTATACACCCACCTTCTGCTGAGGGCTAAAGTTTTGTCCATATCCATGGTATTTCTTATACATGGAGAGCAGTGAGTCTCCTGTTCTTTGTTCATTGTGACTTTTCACATAGAACAGTGGGGATCCTGCTTTAAGCATATGATTATACCTGTTCCGAAAGTGAAGTAAGGCACTATTACAGCCTTTCGTTGTCTCCCATATACTGGCCCCCAGCTTTGAAAAATCATATCTGATCAAGTCACAATCCAACTTTAAAAACCTCAGGACTTCACATTACCTGTGGGACAAGGTCCAGTCTCTCCCAAGTCATCCCTGTCCTCAGTCTACCTTCCATCCTCATTATCCTTCACCCTCCTCCAAACCCCTTTCACAACAGCCACTTAAAATTACTTGCATATTCCTAACCAACTATACAGTTTTTAATTCCTCGGAATCATTTTTTTGTGTCTCCCCAAAATGCCTAGTCTACCATTACTCACTCACTTGAATTGCTTAATTTTACCCCCTATTAATCCCTCCCTGGTTTTAGTTTATACTATAAAATCCAACTCAGGAATCACTTTCTGTACAAAGTATTCACAGAATATGGTGGCCCCTAGCCCCACTCTTTCCCACCCTCCCTGTTATCACCCAGTACTGCCTTCTAAATGTTCTTTCCTTGGATCCTTGATGACTGTGTTCTGTGAGAGTAGGGACCATGTCTTTGTGTCCTAAGCACAGAGCCTCGAACAATATATCTCTGTTGAATGAAACAATCCTCTTAATAATGTCTGCATACCTCATAAATCATCTTTTTCTGTACAATCATTCCAATTTATAGCCTTTATTGTATTATAAAAAAAAAAGTTCTCTAGCTCTTGAAGACTGAAGACCACTTGGGGGTTAGTGTTGCATAATATGCTTACATAGTCACCTTTAAGGTTATGAATTTCAATGTGATAATAATTATTAACACCCTTTAATTGAATTCAAACCCCATACCAAAGCTGTTACACATTTGAAATTTGTGGCAAGTTTTTAAAACAATATTTGACTATACTTTAAATCCTAAGTGAAGGAAATGTGTTCCTAGGAGGCTCTGTTCCCTTCCGTTGCTTTTGACATAAGGAGACCCAGTCATGGTCTGATGCTTTCTTTTCTTGAGTTCTTAACTCATGTTTCATGAACTTGGAATTCCTCCTCCCGTGTCTCCCTAATTCTGTTGTATAAATTTCATTTCTCTCTTCTGCTACGCTGATACCACGGTATGCTGTGTAAATACCAAGCAGTTTTTGGTACAATACCGTCAGGAAATGAGTGTAAAACAAATTTCGTCCTCTCACCTAACTGCCTAAAAACCCCTAAAAACTGCCTAAAAACCCCTAAAAACTGCCTTACATTGCCCTCAGGATAAATTTCCACATCCCTTACCATGGAGCGGGAATGAGATCTATTTACCTTTTTTTGATCTTCCATCCCCATTTCTCGCCACTCCCCATTGCAGTCCAGGCAACCCTGTGTTGTCTCTTGCCTTTAAGGCCTGCTGGTGGTCTTCCCTCTGCATGGAATATCTGGTCCTCAGACGTCGCCTCGTTTGCAGCACATGCATAGAACTGTGTGGTGTTTAGATTAACGTTCATCTCTCCCGCCAAACTGCACGTTCCCTGAAGGCAAGCATCCCGTTCAGATTGCTGTGGTAAGACATGTAGCAGACACTCCATAAATAAATACATACATACATACATACATACATAAAAGAATTATCTTTTTGCATTCAAATAAAATAAAAAGAATGTATCTTACCCCACTAGGTGTCCCCAGTGTCTAAAACAGAGCCTGGTACATAATAGAGCACTCAGTATTTATGAATGAATAAATGTTAGTGATGATTTCTAAAGTCATAAAAAATTGCTCTTGCTTTCTTTTCTGTTTGACTATGGGCATTCTTATCGTTTTGGTTTTCACATGATCTTCCTTACTTGAACCTCTTGCACTGAAGAAAAAAGTGCTTCTATAAAGTACTACCTCGCTGTTCCTTTATCTATTTCGAACCCTGATCGGAATAAAAACAATAATGCAGTTAAGTTACCATGGTGTGCTATTTGAAGTAAACAAACAAAAAAGAAACTGCTCCCAGGCTACCAATTTTAAAGTAGCGGCACATGAAACACTTCCTTGTTGCTATCCAAACAAGAATATTATTTTAGTAATGTTCTTTTTTTAAATTATAGGCAAGATCTGTTAGTTATTGTTATGTGTGCAAAATAATTTCATATAGACATGCAAAAGCACACGTTCAGTGAAATGATCAGAGCTGAGAAGTACTTAGGGCAGACCGGGAAACCGCAGTGGATTTGAGGAGGGCAGGCAGCGGGTGTTGAAGAATCCAGCATTCGGGTATTAGTGCTTTAAAAGACTGGAACTGAGTTGGAATGAAACCCGTTGCATGGCAGCTGAGGGTAAATCCTTGCTGAGCTCTATCTCATAGGAGGGTCACAGTAGAAGGTGTTTATGTTACCCTCTGACAAAACATCGTCAGATTGCCACAATGTGTTGGGTTCTATAAAGGTAGATGAAGCTTCCTTGCATGGATACCATAGAAAGCTATTTGAAAGACTAAAAAGTTTTCTTACGGGAAGCAAAGATTTATGTCACTACACGGGTGTTGGCCCAGTGTTGCACACCACCACACCTTTTATTCTGTGAGATTAGTGGGAATAAGAAAA
Organism: Enhydra lutris kenyoni; assembly: GCF_002288905.1. Classification (NCBI taxonomy): domain Eukaryota; kingdom Metazoa; phylum Chordata; class Mammalia; order Carnivora; family Mustelidae; genus Enhydra; species Enhydra lutris. The sequence goes on from NW_019154111.1 coordinate 27,976,970, forward strand.
CAAGATGGCACCGAAACAGATGATCTGTGTCCAGCTCTTCCACCTGGAATAACTTTCCCTTTGACCTGAGCACTACAAAAGAGCAACCAAAGTTGTCAGCCCAGAAGATAGATGTCCTGCCTGTTTTTCAGACAATTCTGCCCCGTGTGGCTGCTTCTTCTTCTTCTTCTTTTTTTTTTTTTTAATTAACGTATAATGTATTATCAGCCCCAGGGTTACAGGTCTGTGAATCGCCAGGTTTATACACTTCACAACACTCACCATAGCACATACCTTCCCCAATGCCCTGTGCAGCTTCTGTCACTCTCTCCTACCTCCCCCCATACACACACTCCATTGCTAAGGGTGCTACCTCCAATTTCCAATTCTCTAAAAGTTTTGAGGGGAAATGATGAAATTTCAGTATTTTTTTAAAAAGATGAAATTTCAGTATTTTAGAAATTAAGCTATTCGTAAGTCATTGTGAACCATAAGAAGTGACTCCCACCTTCATGATTTTTTTTTTTAAACATCTATCTAATTTGAATCTCCCTGATGGCTAGTGATGATGAACATTTTTTCATGTGTCTGATAGCCATTTGTATGTCTTCATTGGAGAAGTGTCTGTTCATATCTTCTGCCCATCTTTTTATATGATTGTCTGTTTTGTGTGTGTTGAGTTTCAGGAGTTCTTTATAGATCCTGGATATCAACTTTTTGTCTGTACTGTCATTTGCAAATATGTTCATCATCACTAGCCATCAGGGAGATTCAAATTAAAACCACATTGAGGTACCACCTTACACCAGTTAGAATGGCCAAAATTAGCAAGACAGGAAACAACGTGTGTTGGAGAGGATGTGGAGAAAGGGGAACCCTCTTACACTGTTGGTGGGAATGCAAGTTGGTGCAGCCACTTTGGAGAACAGTGTGG
>NW_019154112.1:0-40326 GCF_002288905.1 Enhydra lutris kenyoni
CTGCAGGTCTGGCTGAGGTGCCCTGTAAACCACAAGGCCATCACAGCAGCTGGCTCTCCCCCGGGGAAGGAAGGGAGGTCTCTGCGGACCTGCAGCAGGAAATGGGACCATCTACCAGGAGGTCTGGCTGATGCTGTCCTGACTCCAGGTTGGGCAGGAAGGTGGGAGGCCCAAGGTTCAGTGGGCCTGGCCTTCCAGCCATTCCTCTGCCCTTCCCAGCCTCCCCGACGTCTGGGTCTTCTCCCCAAAGTCACACGGGGGGGGGGACGGTGCCGGGAAGAGTGAGGGACAGAGCTGGGAGCCAGGCTCAGGAGGCAGCCAGCATCTGGCTCTCCATCCCGTCGAGACTCTAGGCTTGCTTCGGCGGGTGCTGGGACCCTTGGGTGCATGGCAGGTGCGGCCTCCTGGCAGGCCTCACGTCTTCCTACGACTCCAGAGAAACAGTTTCGTCAGGGGCCTTCCCAGACTGAATCTCGGAGCCGGGGCCGTGCCAATAAGCGTTGCCGGTGTTAAGCAGAGAGTGGCTGTGGAACAGCCCAGGACAGGCTCAGCGCCATGGTGGGTTTGGTGGGGACAGGTATGGAGGCCTCCCTCCGAGGAAGGGCAGCCCGCCGGGCCCTCCACCCCATCTGCTCTTACCACAGTCACTCTCGGCTTCCCCAGGGCCGGGGGCAGTGCAGGGTCAGGATGTTCCAATGCTGGTTTCCCCAAATCTCTCACCCCGTTTTCTTCCCCTGGTACAGTTGGCTCAGGCTGCAGGAGGGCAGACCAAGGGGCCCTGCCGCCATCACTCCAAGCCTGGAGAAGCGTCGAGGGGCCCACACACCATCATCCACCTGGTAGGGGCCCAACCCCCCCCACACACACACTGGAGACCTGGTAGTGCGGCCTCATTTTGAACCCAAGGTACCTCTGAAGGAAGCTCTGTCCCTCCAGGCTGAGCACCAGGTGGCTGAGGATGGTACCTCTCTGTGTCCCCACCTCTGTCCTCACCCACCCACTCTGCCCCCAGCTGCAGAAAATCAGACACACACGCCCCACAGCCCATCCCCCTGTTCTCCAAGCCCCCGAGACTTTGCACACACTGTTCTCTCTGCCTCAAGGTCCTTCCCTTGGCTCTGCTGGGGTAATTTCTACAGATCCCTCCAGACCAGCCAGTATGGTGACCCTGAACCTGCATGGCAAGCACAGTCCTCTGCTACTGGGTTTCTTCCCCTCTGTGACCACCACTCCTCTGCCCCCTGAGGCTGTGAGCTGGGGTGGGCAGCTTTCCTACTGCTCCCCCCAGCCACCGGCCAGCTAGCACACAGCAGCCCACTGCACTCATGAGGACCCTTCTTCTGGGGTGAACGTGTAAGAAAAACAGCAGGCTCCCACAGAGACAGAGGGTGTGGCAACGAGGCCCAGGGATCCGGCAGCAGGGGGTGGGTGTTGGGGGGTGGGTGTGTGTGAATTCAGAGGGTTTGGCCATGGCCCCTCCCTTGACAGTTGTGTGGATGGGGGACATGGCCAAATTGGGTGGGGTCACCGGTCCAAGTGATACCAAGACGCATCCCTCCTGGGTCTCCCCATGTGCACCCCAAGCTCCCTCCTGGAGGCCAGCCCTTCCCTGCCCCATGCCCCCTTGCCCCACGCCCCCTTGCCCCACACCCTGCCTCTAGGACATGGGAAGAAAAAGCCAGGCAGGGGGCCCCTCCACGGAGTGCTGACGTTGGATTGGGTAGTGGGGGGTGCACAGAGCTGTGGCAGGTCCTGAGGTCAGTGTGCAGCATGGGGTTGGGGGAGGCTCCACTCTGCACTGCCCTCCAGTCTACGGAGAAGGGAGATGCAGGGCTGTGGACCCGGGAGCCTGGTGGCCATACCACAGATGTTCACAGGGCGTCAGATGTGCCGTTTAGGGTCACAGAGTCCAGCAGCCTCCGTGAGCCCACATCCACGCTGCGGTACTCGCTGCCCACAGCACTGACACCCGCCCAGCCCCACACCAGAGGGCAAGGACCCCGGCCAGCAAGCCTGCAGCGGGAGGCAGGAGAGCTGCACCGGGAGCCCAGCGCACACACCCGGGCTGGCGTCGCCAAGTCCGAGCGGGTCCCCAAGTCTGAGCGGGTCCCCGCAAGCGTGCAGTGGCACGTGCAGTGGGTCTGTGAGCGCGGGGTTCCTGTGGCGGGTCCGGCAGCCGGCCCCGTGGAGCAGTGTCCAGGCGGTGCAGGCGTCCCAGCCCCGCCCTGGTCGTGCAGCGCCTTGTCCACCGTCCAGATGTAGCCGTGGATTAGAGCCCTCATCTCGGGGGTGAAGGGCTCAGGGTAGTGCGGGTGCTGGCCACACCGTCGGAAGCTGCCCTCTTTGTTGTTCTCCATGCACAGCAGACACTCCTCGCTCAGGGACACATTGAGGAAGGCCACCATCTCCCGCAGCATGTGCAGCTCCTCCTACTGCACCACCAGCAGCCGCTTGCAAACCACAGCCAGTCCAGCATGTGGTAGATGCACACGAAGTCTGGCCACTCTGCGGGGAGAGACGCGCAGGTCGGCCCCACCTCCTGGGTGCTAAGGGCGGGGAGCCAGGGAAGCGGGCGACCAGGGCAGGTGGCCCCTTGGACCAGGCCCTCCTGACGACCCGCAGGCAGTAAGAGCAGCACCTCGGGGCCAGCCTGGGTCACCAGGCCACGTCTGCCTCGGTGGCCGTGCAGCCACACACAAGGACAGATGTGGCATGTGTGGAGAGAGCTGGTTCCCTCTCTCATGGACAGTGAGTGCCCTGCCTGCGGGGCCCACGCCAGGACAGGGAGAGCCATGTGGCCCACGCGGCACAGCGGTGTTCTTCACAGGTGGGAGACGGGGTGACCCTGATCCACACTCACCTTGCCCTGGGTGACGGGGACAAGCAGGGGCCCCGGGAGAAAGCGCGCAAGCCTGAGCACCTGCCAGGGTCTTCCTGTGAAGCTAAGTGAACGATGTCCCTGCCTGATGCCCACCACATCCCGTGGGGGTGACCAGTCCATCCCATGACGCTGACGGGCAGCCCGCAATGTTTGGGGAGGATCTATCCATGAGAGCTTATCTTGGCAAATATAGACGTGCTGGGGCTTTTGTCTTGCTGGGGATGGTGTCAATATCAACAAATACAGCTTGTGACCATCCTGCCACCTTGGATGGCGTGGGGACCCTTCGCTTTCCCTGGTCTTCATGACCACGCTCAGACAGGGACTGCCTTGGTGTCTTGGGTGGGTAAACTGAGGCCCCTGGGAGCCAAGGAGGGACCAGAGCTCAGCCTCCTGCACCTGGGGTGCCAGCAAGGGGCAGGGTGGGCTGGAGGCGATGGGGGCATCTGCCGGGACAGGGTCTGTGGGGACGGGCCTGCTTGCCCAACGGCCCCACACTGCTGCCCTCTGACTGCTCAGTATCCCAACACTCGCCACCCGGACCCGTGTCCCAGCCACACTGCAAGGGGGCAGCGGCCGAGCCCGGGCAAGGCCAGGAACGGGTGTCTTTGCACAGGAGAAGAGCTGCCAGGCCTCCCCACCCCTCTTCTGCCCATCTTTGCTCTTCCAGTTTCGGTCAGCCATGTAGCCCAGGTGCCCGGTACACTTGCGGTTGAACTCGGCCACCAGGGACCTGTATGGGTTCCTGATCAGCAGGTTGGCCGAGTCGAACATCTCAATCTGCCTGTGACCCCTCTCGTGGGTCTTCTCGAAGATGGTGTGCCGGCTGCGTCAGTGGTCCTTCTCGCCTTTGAACCCTGCGGGGAAGACGGGGGGCCGCTGAGGATGGTGATGGACCCCGCCGTGGCAGCAGGCAGAGCTGAGCGTACCTCCAGGAGACCCCGCAAGTCTGGACCCTGCAAGCACGTGCGTGTGGGCGTCTGCAAGGCAATTTCCCTCGAGCGTCACCAACAACCCGTGAGGAAGTCGTGGCCGCAGGCGTGGTTCAGAGTGGGCAGGACACCTGCCAGGATTGCAGGGCAGCACAGGGCTCTGGGCATCTGGTGCAGGTGTCCCTGTGAGGCCGGGCTTCCAGCCCCCGCCCAGCAGTGGGCCCCGGGGTCCTGTGGCAGGGTCCCAGCCCTCCCCACCCGTAAACAGAGTCACACGTGGGTCAGCAAGACGCTGTGGGCTCGTTCAGTGGTGGCCTTTATGCTGGGGATGGAGGGGTTCCACGTGCAGTCACAGGGAGCACAGCGCCTCCCAGGAAATAGGAGTAGGGGGCCGATCAGGGTGTGCAGCCAGATGTCACAGAAGGACCCCTGGAGGGGTGCCCCAGAACCTAGACTCTAGCCATATCCCGACAGACCCGGGGTCCGCCAGCCGGGGACCCATGCTCCATAAATGAGCATGTGTGTCTTCTGGGCTCTTGGGGACAGCGACAAGCCCCAACACAACCTGCTTCGTGAGCGGGGGTGGGGGGACCGCAAAGGTGCAGCGGGCAGTGCCGGGTTCTTTGATGCTGGGAAACAAGGCTCCTCTGAGTCGGGTTTGCCTCCTGGAACCCAACCCAGTTCAAACAGATCTCTGCCCCAGGCCTAACAACTGTCAGCCTTTGCCGGGGCTCCTACTGCCCAGCACTGGGGACGAGGGAAAGAGGAGCCAGACCATGGGCTGTAAACACGGGATCAGGATTGGGATCGGGTCCCCAGCACCCCAAGACCTGCAGTGTCTTCTGTGTGTGGTAGGCTGTCCCCACAGCGGCCGCTCTGTGTGTCCCATGGGCCACAGTTGCCCAGGACAGACCGGGTGCCCATGCATGTCACTGGTGGGTCGGTGCAGAGGCCAGTGGCCACCCCGTGCCAGTCCCATAAGCCTCACAGGGGGAACCCCCAGGGCCATCACACGTGGCCACGCCAGCCACTGGGCCCCCAGGCCACTTGCAGACCAAAACCACCAGCTGTGCAGATGGCTATGGTCCTCTAGACAATCAGGTAGCCAGCAGCCTGTGCCACAGGACTCCACGGGCACCAGGCCACAGCAGGCAGGACCCCAGAACAGGTCATCCGGCCGCCCCCCTAGGGGTGCCGGTAACACTCAGGGCATAAGGACCAGCTTTCTCGGCTTCTCCCACCAGACCAGAGCCCCCCGCCAAGCTCAGGATGCTGTGGACCTGGGCTTCTCTTCCTAAACCATAGTCTGGTCAGGAATCTGGACGCAATGGAGGTGACACCTGATGGCAGACCGACAGCCCCTGGCTTGGCTGGGGTTCTCGGTCCTACTCAGCACACGGAGGCCTCTCGCTTCTGCAGGGAGAGACTAGGGGCCACACAACTCCGGAGGGTTTTGCACCCATCTTCAAAAACACAGCGTTTTGAGGAGCTACTTCTGGCCTCCCAGAAAATCAGACAAATGAGCCGGTGACATCTCACAGAATTACTGCGGGTTCTGCCAACGAAGGGAAATTCAGGAAGTGGTCATAGTGTGGGAGCGCAAGCCGCCAGGATGGATATCCTGAGTCCCGGGCCGGCCGCAGGGCTGGGAATGTGTTTGCAATGCTGGGGGCCGGCCCCGGGACTCCAGGCCCCGCGGCCCTCACTCACCCTTGTTGTACAGGGTCCCATCGAAGTAGTAACTCCCCGTGTAGAAGCCAGTGGCGTGCTCAATGAGGTGCCGTGCCCACGTGTTCCTGGCTCCCAGGAAACTCGACAGAGCCACAAACACCTTGGCCTTGGTGGGCAGGAACCGCCGGTCTGTACAGCGAGTGTCTGAAAGGCCAGAGGCTGACCACCGACCGCCCCACCCGGACCCACCGCCCCCAGTCTCCTGCTTCATCGATGGGGAAACCGAGGCAGGTTTGGGGTGGGGGGGGCCGCCCAGGCCTGTGCCCAGAGAGAGCTCCGGGGATGACGAGGCCTCCCACGGCCCGGGCAGTGAGCCCTGGCTTCCCACACAGCACAGAACATTCCAGATTCTGCTGGAGGGTGGTGGGGCCCCGCCTCGCGGCTCTCCTGCTGTTCCTCAAAGCACCTCTGTCCCCAGACTCAGGGAAAGGCCAGGTGTGCCCCGTGTCCAGCTTCCAGGGATGGTGGTGGCCTCCCCTCCCCACCCCAGGACGCATGCGGCCGCACTGGTCCCTCCAAACGCCCGGAGAGCACACACGGCAGATATGGCAGGGAAGGCCCCTCACACCTCATGCCCCAGCCGCCGAACTCTACCCTGCACGGGCATCTGGTAGACCTCGCAGTACTGGGCCAGCCTCTGTGCCTTGGGTTCCTGGCCACACAGCGCACTATCCACAGCATCCCCGAGGCTGAACTGAGGCATGGGGTAAGCACAATAGCACTCCCAGCCCCACAGGATGGCCAGGGGGAACTTCTGCTGGGGAGCGAGGGGGGAGAAGCATGTGGGGTGCCCACCGGGGCCAGGCCTCCTGGCTCCCGTCAACATGGACGGTGGCCATTCTTCCCATGCAAGCCCAGGGGAGGCTCGGTGCACGGGATGGAACTTTTGCCCCCAGCGGCTTAGAGTGGGTTGGGTACCTGACAACAGTCAGCGTGAGCCAGGCCCAGGGCTAACATTAGGGGGCCGGCGGGAGTGCAGGGAGGACCGGGCACCCAGGGCAGGGGCGTCTGCAGGAGCCAGTGCATGCGAGGGTCAGGATGGGACAGGTGAGCACACATACTGCATTGTGGACCCACCAGCCGTGAGTCCCAAAGGGACCTCTGGCATTCCCGCTGGGGCTCCCTGGGGAGGAGACCAGCCCAACCCAACTGCGGGGGAGAGGGGGTGCAGGCCAAGACATTCACGAAGTCCCTGCCGGCTCTGCCAGGATTAGTGGCAGGGCAGCACCTCACGGTGAGGCCAGGTCCTGGCCTCCCTGGCCTCTGTGGGGTTCATTCCCTGCTCCCTCTGCCCCCACAGAGGAGACCGCTGGGTGCTGTGCGACCTTGGGCAAGGTGCCGACCCTCTGTGCCCTTCACCACCAAACACGGGCAATCAAATTCACTTCACATGTCCCTTATGAGGGAGGCCCAGCGCAGGGCATGGCGCGTGTGGGTGCTCTCTGGGTACCCAGCCCCGTCATCCCTGCCTGCCCCTGCCTCTTACAAATGGAAATGCAGGGGGAGAGGTGGCAGGGAGGAAGGCAGGAGCCAGAAATAGCACCACACAGACCTTTTTATTTTTTCCTCACAGCAAAAATATCGTAAATAAATAAAGAAAAGAAAAATCACTAGCGTTTTCTGAGCGTGGCTTGGCAAAGTGAGGATCTCCGCACTCAGAAAGTCGCCGGGCCCATCCTAGTCATGGGGGGGGGCGATGCAGAGCTTGTGGGGGGGGTGCTCCTGTGCTCAGGCGTGTGCCCCCCAGTGCCCTGCACCCCCACCAGAGCCTCTCCCCACCTCCCTCCTCCTCCTGGACACCCATAGGCAGCTGCACCCCTGCCGAGAGGTCCCAGGGTCCTGGCCCCATCCCTCTGAGAGCTGAGCTGCCACATGGGGACACAAGCCTAGACCCTGCACTGTTCTGACACTGCACAACCCCTCCACACCCCCCTGTGCACCCCACCACGCACTCCTGTGTACCTGCACCATGCACCCCTGTATGTCTCTATCACGTACCCCCATGCACCCCCACCATGCACCCCTGCGCACCCCACCACGTACCCCTGCGCACCCCAACCATGCACCCCTGCGCACTCCACCACGTACCTGCACACCCCCACCATGCAACCCTGCGCACCCCCACCACACCCCTGCACACCCCCACCACGCACCCCTGCGTATCTCCATCACGTACCCCCATGCACCCCCACCACCCATGCCCATCACTGCTACAGCACCGAGCCCCCCCCCATGCGGTAAAAGCCCTAAAACAGCCCGGGGCCCCCATCCAGAATGCTAGTCTCTATAAAACAGACAAGTCCTTCGGCTGCTGGCTTGGAAGTGGGGGGGACCTGGCTTCCCTCCGACCTCCTCACCAGCTTGTCTTCTTCCCTGGGACCATAGCCCTGGTCCCCATGCTTTTTCTGGACAAGGCTTGACACAGGGATTTTCGGAGGATGGAGGATGGGGGAGGCAGTAGCTCAGGGTGTCTGGGCTTCCTGGGTGTAGGGACCAGGGAGGAAGCAGCAGGCGTGTAGCCTGTCAGATACCGACACAGACCCTGACACCTCTGAGCCTCAGTTTCCCTGTCTGTGAGCCCCTTCTCATCTCTCAGGACTCCACTGCCAGCGCCCCCTACCCTCCGTGCTTGGGGGACCTGAGGGTTTGACGCTCTGCCCGGAGGCTCCTCTCCAAGATCCCCATGCCCGGAAGGTCAGAAGTCCCACCCCCACTGCACCTGTCAGACCCGCCCATGGCCACAGCAGCCCAGCCCCCCTCAAGCCGCACCCTTGGGCACTGCAGCAGGGCCCTCCTTGGCATGTAGGGCTGGGACCTGGACCGGGCCATGAAGCAGCACCGGCGGAGCCCCAGCCGTCTCTCTGTACCGCGCAGTCTCTGTCCCAAGCCCATGTCTGACCCCCACCTCAGGATGCAGCTATATTCAGAGACGGGGTCTCTAAAGATGTAATTCAGTTAAAATAGGGCCATGGCGGGTGCAAGCCAATCCGATTAGTGTGGTCATAAAAAGAGTTTCGGACACAGACACACAGACGACCATATGAACACACAGGCACAAGACGCCCATCTGTGAGCCCACAAGGCCTGAGAAAAAACCAGCCCAGTGACACTCCACCTTGGGCTTCTGGTTTCCAGAGCCTCAAGAAGTATGAGCCCCCTGTCTGTGGCACTTTGTTCAGGCAGTTGTGGTGACCTTCTACACTGGGGTCCTTACGGCCCTTGGCCATGCACCACTGGCACACGCAGAGCTCAGGACCTTTGCACCTGCTGTTCTCTCTGCCTGGAACGTTCTGCCCCTAGACCTCCCCCACTTATTCAAGCCCCTTTCCCTGAGAGGCCTTCACTAGCCACCCCAGTTCACACCACCACACCCTTCCCACCCCCACAAGACCCCATCCCTTTGCTGAGACCTCTGGTTCTGCCCGTGGGAATCACTGGGTCCTGTTTCCTCCTGCAGTCAGCCAAGGCTCTGACTTGTACTCCGTGGTTGTCCAGCTACCCTAGAACATCCTGGAAACAGGATCCCTTGGTGTGGACTTTCCCTTCCCTCAGAAATCAGTGTGCTCACACTGGATCCCTGCGGAGGAACCTGCAGCTGTGGTCCACGTGCAGACACACCAGGGGGCATCCGTTTGCCCCACATGTCTTGGCTCTGTCTGCTGTGTCCTCAAGAGCATCGGCAGGATCGGGTCCTAGAAGGAAGTGTCCCTCTACCAGTGGTCACCCCTGGTGGGGGTCACACCCCATTAGCGACCCGAGCCCCTCCACTTCCTCGAGTGGATGAAACCATCAAGTTCCGGGCATGTGCAGAGCACGGGGTAGTGCGGACAGTAATGCGGTTTTATTTACAACAGAACAGAACTGGATTCTGAAAACACAGGACAATTTCCAGCCCCTTGGGGATTTCTAGGACATGATTTCCATAACAATTAAATATTGATGAAACTTTCTCTGCCAGATTCCCTGCTCCCCCCACCCCCACCATCTTCTCAACATTTGGAGAAGGGGAGGCAGGACGGGGACACAGCTGTGGGACCATTTCCATCAGAGGGGCATAGGGGGACAGGGCGGGGGGACAGGTATCCACCCGGAACTGCGTCCAGAGGCTGGGCCTGGTGGCTGCTATATGCACAGTGATTCAGTTTGGTGCTGGGTCATGGCAGCAGCGGCTGGGCCTTCCCGTCCCGGGAACCCCCCTGCAAAGGCACGGTCGTGGCCACAGGTCAGGTTGTGGACGTCCCAGCAGGCCTGTCTATCTCTGTCCTCCTTGAGTGCCTTTCTTGTGGTCGGTACCCAGAATTATAGAGAATCACAAAAACGTCAGAGATGAGAACTTTGGGCTTCAGGAGGGCAAACTGAGGCGAGGAGGCAGGTGCCGAGAAGCCCAAGACTTCAAATCGTGAGACCAATCGGGGGCAGAAGCAGCCCGGGGCTCTGCCCAAGACCACACTCAACTCCATGGACACACTCTTGAAAATAGGGGGTTTTTGGTGGTATCTGCAAACCAGCACGGAGCTTGCCTTCACCAATCTCCTGCCTCCCTTCACTCCAAGGCTGCTCTGGACATGCACACCCAGAAGGAAAGAAGGTGCCTGGGGGTGGTGGCTGCTGGGATGGGCGTGGAGGGCAGGCATCACGGTCAACCACAGCCGGTCCGCAGAGCCCATCACTGAGCTCGTGTCTTCTGCCGACAGGACGCCCCTGCCGTCGGGCTGCAAAGTAGGAGTTGTGTGGTCGAGGAGGCAGCCCCAGAGCCAGGACCAGCTCACGCTCCCCTCTGCCATGGAAACCCACAGCTTCGAATGGTATCGTTGACAATCAGTGAGAATGCCACGGTTCAGGGCCACGAGAATGGCCAGGACCACAAGGCAAGGACGTGTCTGCACAGGGACACACACCCAGATCACAGACTCTGAAGCCACCTTCCACTGTCTTTGGAATGAGGCCCCGTGACTCGCTTGTGGAAACACACCTGAAGTCTCACAAGTGACACAGGAGACACGCGAGTCCCTCACACCAGTGATTCCACATGTGATGACGTGAGGAGAGCATTATGAGCCCCTTGAAAGCTTGACCTTCAGGAATGTTCATGGCAGCATGGCTTGTAACTGCGAAGAAAGAGCCCAGAGTGGGCAGGAGGGGGGTCTCATGCCACAAGGGACACGTGGAACAAAGGAAAACGGAAGGAGAGATTCCTTTTTTTTTTTTCTTTAAGCAGCCTCCATGCCCAGCACAGAGCCCGAGGCAGGACTCGATCTCACGACCCTGAGACCATGAGCTGAGCTGAGCTAAGAGTCGGACGCTCAACCAGCTGAGCCACCCACATGCCCCGAATGATTCAACGTTAAAGATTCGAATTCTGGCAACATACCCTTCGAACAAAAGACCTAAAGATGTTAAATGCCATTGGTGGTTTTCTCTGATGCGGTAACGTCACTGGTGAGTTCTAATTTAATTTCACGTTTTCCAAATTTTCTAAAATATATATGTGTTACCTTTATAGACATCCACCCCCAGAACACAATAAATTTTCTCTGAAGACACACACGGTGTAATGTCGACAGGTTTATGGCCAAAATCGTGAGAGAACCCCAAGGCTGTGCTAGGTCGTCACCAGCAGACAGGACCGGCGAACATTTTAGCAAAGGGAAAAACCTCCCAAGGTCCAGATGGTTAATTCACAAAACCCAGACACTCACTGCCCCACCGCTGGCCGGCTGCAGAGGCAGCGCCCCTGCCCATCCCGGGACAGCCTGCACCTGCCGGGACCCAGGTGGGTCCGGCAGAGCAGCCATGGTGCAGGGAGCGAGCCGGGTCAGCACCACGGGAAAGCCTGAGAAGACCCGCCCGAGTCATCAGTCATCTATAGGAAGAGCTCACACTTGTCTCCCTTCATTCTCACCCTCCGACAGACCAGGAGCAGGAGCAGGTGCAGGGAGAGGGGACCTCCAGCCGCATGCAGGATCCCTGTGGAAGCGTCAGGGGCCGGCAGCTCATCTGCCCACGGTGCTGGAGCCCTTTGCCGGCCCCATGTCTGCCATCCCAGGTCCAGGCATGGAGACAGGGCAGGTCTGTCCCTATGGCCGCAGAATATCAGACCAGATGGCTTCTCTGTGCTCAGACACACATGACATCGGCTGAGCCCCGCACCGGTGGTCAGACGGTCATGGCACTGATGGTGCCCTGTGTGTCCTTCTGTCCGGCCACATCATGACGTTCCTGAACCATTGGGACCAACCCACAAACCATGGTGGAGACGTCACCTCTGGGGCCACAAACACCCCCGATGGCACGCGACCCAGACCAGTCCTCAAGAAGCCCAGCCCGACCCCAGCCTTGGCTCCGCGGTGGGGGTCCATGAAGTCACTGTGGCCTTGCTCACCAAAGCAGAACACTGAAAACCACAGAGGTGCTCCACAGCGGGGGAGGGGTCACGTAAACACCAGGATGTCTGCGCAAGGGAGCCCAAGTTGGGGAAAGTGCTGCCAGTGCCAGGACAGAGCGGTCCCTGAGCCCGACCCACCGGGCGAGGAACAGGAGCTGCCCGTCCCCTCCCCAGATGCCGCTCAGCAGGAACCGCGGCACCATCTGGACAGGACTGGTGCCTGCTTCCACGGCCACGACCCCCTCTGGCTCAGGCAGCATGTGGGGGGCAGCGTGTCCCCCTCGGAGCACCAGGAGGGTAAAGTGGGTCAGCCGGCACGTGGGGCACCTCCAGGTTTGCAGATGGAGCCACCAGGTCTGGTGCAGGTGAGCTCCTTGGACTGGCGATGGCAGTGGGCACTCCCAGGGCTGCGGTGTGCAGGTGTGCAGAAGACCTGGGAGGGCCGCGTGTAGCAGGTGCACACAGCCTTCCACTCACAGCTCTGCTCCCACATGCGGAGCATGGGAATGCGGGCCTCAGCCGGATGCTGTGAGCCCCCAAGGACACCCCAGATACCCCGAAATGCTAGAGCCACAAAGACCCACTCCAAAGGCTGCTGCTTGGGCTGGAAAGTGCAGGAAAGGCTCTGTCTCGGCCCAGTAGGCGCATCTCAAGAGGCACCAGGTAGGGCAGGCTCCCCGGCATCCCCAGAAGCCCACTTCCTGTAGCTCTGAGGCACCAGTGGGGTCAGAACCAGGGGGCCTGCCTGGGTCCAAATCCCAGCTCCCCCATGTAGGGGATGGGTGACCTTGGACAGCATTTGTGACCTTCTCCGCTTCCGTTTCCTCAGCTACAATCACAGCATGTCCCAGCACCCGCCAGACATGGCCATTAGGAGGGCAGAGTGACTTCCTACGTGGCGAGGGGTGTGGCTGCCGCTGGATGAACGAGGACATATGCGCCACCATCACCAGGACGCTCCCGTCCTAGACCCATCCTCTTACCTGGCCTCCGGTCACAGTCCCCAGCACATGGGAGCAGCCCTGACCTCCGCCTACTGCCATGCCCCGGGGCCCACATGTGGGCCACTGGACTGCACCCCAGACCTCAGCACTCTGGGGGTCCCGTTGCTTACCAGCTCCACCTGGCCTTGACCACCGTGTCCCACCTAGAGCTCCCTCACGAGACCGGGACAGAGACCTCTGCACCCCGCCCGCCCTCTGCAGAATCATCTCCGAGCCCCGGCTGAGACAAAGGCACACGTGTGACCACGGCCCTGACGCCAGGTTCAGTGCCCATCCCTGTCCATCGGCACAACTGATAAGCCGTCCACTCTCCCCAAGCCTGAGCCAGCACGTCCCACTAACAAACCCAGTCAGTATGACACCTGCCATCGGGAAAGGCACAATCCTTCCAGCCTCGCGGCCCAGCAGACAGCATCCCGGCCAGCCTGGGGTGCCCACGCAAGCACAGACCACACGGCCATCCCAAACCTGCATCTGACCTGGGCTCCTGCCCCATGCAGCGCACGGCACACGCGCACACATCACAGGTGCCCTTACCTTCTGGGAACAAAACCCCGAGCACACGTCCACCATCGTGTTGGCCTGCTCCAGGGAGTCTGGGAAGGTGTGGGTGCCATTCTCCGGCAGTCGGAAGGATCCACTGTACGTGATAGTCCTCCCTGTGGGGACAGAATGGGTCTCTGGTGAGACACGGTGCCCCTGGCTGTTGGTGCCTGTTGGGGGAAAACGGTGGGTTCAAGATCTGGAAAGTGGCAAATAGGATCAGTGGGGGTTTCAAGCCAGACAGCAGACCGCTCTGGACAGCGTGTGGTGGGCCAGGCTCCTGAGACCCTGGGCACCCGAATCTCTCCACCACGGTCACCGACAAGGGACCACGTGGCTGCAGATGCTGACCTCAGGCCACTTCTCCTACCAGCTCTGCGGGATGGTTTCTGCCCCCTCTCTGTCCCTCCTTCCTTCTGCCACCAGCTCTGCAGGATGGTGTCTGTCCCCCCTCCATTCCTCCTTCCTTCTGCTAGCTCCCTGGGAATGGTATCCATCACCCCCCTTCCTTCTCCCACCAGCTCCTGGGAAATAGTGTCTGTCCCCCCTCTGTCCCTCCTTCTTTCTCCTACCAGCTCCTGGGAGATGGTGTCCATCCCCACCCCCATCCATCCTTCCTTCTCTCACTAGCTCTGCAGGATCCTGTCTGTCACCCCACCACCCCCCGTCCCTCCTTCCTTCTCCTGCCAGCTCCCTGGGGATGGTGTCCATCCCTCCTTCCTCCTCTTACCAGCTCTGGGGGACAGTGTCTATCCCCCTTTGATCCCTCCTTCCTTCTCCTGCCAGCTCCTGGGGGATGGTGTTCATCCTCGCCCCATCCCTCCTTCCTTCCACAGATCTGCACTAGGCCACCCAAGCGGCTGATATTCTGGAAAATTTTACGTCCCTGCCGTGCAGGTATGAGGAGAAAAGTAGATCCAGAAATGTGAAATGCCGCTGCCGCCCCTCACTGTGCTGTGGGGTCAGACCCGAACTCCCACCAGCCCCAGGAAGGCTCCCCAAGCCCACAAGCTGTCCTCCAGCCCAAGTGGAGTAGTACAGCCCCGAGTGGGGTCCTGGCTGCTGGGCCTTCTGGAGTGTTCCAGCTCGACAGGTTGCACTCTGGTCACAGTCTTCAGGGCTGCTTAGGCGGGAGCCTTGCTGTCGTGCCCGCTTTGCCCGCCCACCTCAATAGCACGGGGACCCTGTCACCAGCCAGTGCCCCAGGTGGCATCTCCATGCACAACCGTAGAGCAGGACCAGGCCTGGAGTCTGGGAGCCTGTCAGGTGGGCCAGCACTCTGCAGTCCCGGTGCCAGTGGGCCGAGGGCAACCCTGGGAGGCCACGCTAAGCACCTCCCACCTTCCCGCTAGGGGCCCCAGTCTCCATTAGCAGGTGCGCGGCCCCTCACCCTCTCCCGGCCTTTATGTACTGCATAAAGCTATGTAGATATGTACCAATGTACGTCCTCATACACACACACACACACAGAGTTGGGTTTCTTTGTTCCTGTTTTTATTTTTGTTTTTCATTACCTTGAACAACTCTGTAAAAGTTATCTTTAGAGGAACCTGGTTGGCTCAGTTGGTTAAGCAGCTGCCTTGGGCTCAGGTCATGATCCCAGGGCCCTGGGATCAAGCCCCACATTGGGCTCCCGGCTAAGCAGAGATCCTGCTTCTCCCTCTCCCTCTGCCTGTGTCTCTGCATACTTGTGCACTCTCTCTCTCTCTGTCAAATAAATAAATAAAAATAAAGTCCTTTTTTAAAGTTATCTTTATTTATAAGTTCTTACAAACTGGTACATTTGGTTCTACACAATAGCTTTCTAGGAAAGGAATAGGTTTTTTTCTTAGTAGATATTGTCATATTCTCATTTTACAGATTAATAATACTGAGGCTTTTTAGAACAGAAGGCTGAACTCGGTTAATTCACATTACATTTCAGCCAGCAATCTAAGCCTACCCTTTCACCTCATGTCCATACCAACATGAAATCTGGAGCATTTAAACTTTCTCTCGGGTTAAATCAGTATATTGATTTCTATTTCCCTAGTAACTAGTCAATTTCCTTTTTCCCAAGGGTGTTAGTCATTTGGATTTGCACTTGGTACATTGTATATTCACATCTTTGCCCATTTTTAGACTCTGTGTTTGTCTTTTTTCCTGACAATTTGTAAGAACTTTTTGTGTATTACTTAAATGGACTCATGGCCTGCTATTTGCATTTTCATTTTTTCCAGATACATCACATCTATCTTGCTTAGTATATCTTTTTTTTTTATACAGATGGTTTAAATTTCATTTAATAAATGCTGAGTTTCTAGATACTCTAGGTGTCTAGCTTTGCACATGAACTATCTAGATTTTCTTATTATTGCCAGAAAACAATCATTTTTTTAATTCAATTCAATCAGTGTTTTAATTCAACTGGTGTTAATTTTTGTAAATAGTGTAAGACTGACAGGATCCCTTTTTAATTCCTCCTAGATCAATGCATTTTGTTTCAGTACTGAATATGAATATGAAATGTGCTAGTCTTTTCTTGTTGAATGCCTCTACCACAATTGTTGTGTTAACTTTATTATTTTGACAAGGTATTCAGAGTCTGATGTTTATCAGACTGAGCTACCCAAGTGCCCCTCAATTCCTTTATTCATAACAACTGATTCTCTTTCTCTATTAACTTGTTTGGTCAAAAGTGAGAAAGACCAAGAAATATGTAGAAAGTCTGTGATCTGTCTTCATCATCCCTTCCATGCATTTCTGCCTTTTCATGTCCATTTCTCCTCTTTGCTTCCCAAGAACCTTCTTTCTACTTCTTCCCACCCTCCATTGGTATCACTCCAGCCGCCTGTCAAGCCCACCTTACTTTATTCCTCTCGAATTAGTCATGTCCTAATACCTTTCTATATGTTTTCCTATCATGAGATAGGTTGATATGTAGTTTTGTACTCCGTTATACTTTTTACAGTGATCCCCAAAAGTACTTATTATCATTCTTGTCAATGTTACTGAAGAGGCTATACGACCTGTCCAAGAACCAAAAAATGCCAAAAAGTGGCAAAGGCTATATTCAAACACAGACATTCTGATCATAAATGTCATGTGTTTTTTGCTGTCCTTTATTTGTAAATGACTGTTTTGTTTGATTGACTAATCTGAGTTAGGGTGACAGTGATTAAGAATCAGTGGATAATTTTCCAAAGTTTATCATGTCAAATGCTTTTTTTCTACATCAGTTGAGAGGACCATGTGGTTCTTCTCTCATTGATTTGTTCTATCACATTTATTGATTTGCAAATGTTGAACCACCCTTGCAACCCATGAATAAATCCCACCTGGTCACAGTGGATAATCTTTTTAATGTACTGTTGGATCCTCTTAGCGAAGATCTTGTTGAGAATCTTGGCATCCATGTTCATCAGGGATATTGGTCTGAAATCCTCCTTTTTGGTCGGGTCTTTGCCTGGTTTGGGGATCAAGGTAATACTGGCTTCATAAGAAAATCTGGAAGTTTTCCTTCTGCTTCACATTTTTGAAACAGCTTCAGGAGAATGGGTATTATTTCTTCTTTGAAAGTTTGTTAGGATTCCCCAGGGAACCTGTCAGGTCCAGGGCTCTTGTTTTTTGGAAGGTTTTTGATCACTCCTTCAGTCTTGTTACTAGTATTGGTCTATTCAGGTTGTCCATTTCTTCCTGATTTAGTTTTGGAAGTTTATAGGTTTCCAGGAATGCATCCATTTCATCTAGGTTGCTTAACTTATCAGCCTATAACTGTTGATAATAATTTCTGATGATTGTTTCTATTTCCTTGGTGTTAGTCGTGATCTCTCCCTTTTCATTTATAATTTTATTAATTTGGGTCTTCTCTCTTTTCTTTTGGATTAGTTTGGCCAATGGTTTATCGATCTTACTGATTCTTTCAAAAAACCATATTCTAGTTTCGTTGATGCGTTCTTCTGTATCTCTAGTTTGTATCTCATTGATCTCTGCTCTAATCTTATTTCCCATCTTGTATGTGGGGTTGGCTTAATTTGTTGTTGATGCTCCAGTTCTTTAAGGTGCAAAGTTTAACTGATTTCACTCACCATTTAATAGATTTATTTGGTCACAGAAATGAGTCTGTGTATGTGTGTGTGTATGTACATGTGTAAAGCAATTACTTTACATCTCAGGTAATATATTTTTTTTCTTCAGGATATAGTTTTAAGTTATTACCTCTACCAAAAAAATCATATTTCAAAATGAGGCAAATAGGTTTAAATGTGGAAATATTTCACATGCCATAGGAGAGTGACTAAGAAACCAGAGTAAAGACTAGAAGTTGGAATTATTATTTATAGGAATATAATGAATAATAAATATCTATCATTTACCAGGGCCACCTAGGGTACTCAGAATGTCACTGGACATCTCAGATGTACCCTTACTTTACAATTCTAAATACTCAAATATTAGATACTACATTGATTTTGCATAGAATAGCATGCATTCTTTATGGCAAGGCATCATGAACATGTGCATTTGTATTAGAATCTCCATATATAGCAAATAAAAATACGGAGTACAGAGTTATATATACTTCTCAGATAAAGGACAAATGTTATTTTTAGTATAAGCATGTGCCATGCAATACTTGGGATTCATGTATACTAACAATTATCCATTTTTATCTGAATTCAAATTTAACTAGGTATCATGTACTTTCTCTGGCAACTATTTTTATATATCTAACACTATACTCAAATCAGTGTTCATATTGATGTTCAAGACAACAACAGCTGCTAACAGCTACATAGGATCATCACATTGCATTAACCTTTTTTTTTATGTTGCAATAGAACCCATATCACATAAAGTTTACTGTCTTAACCATTTTAGGTATGCAGTTCAGTAGTGTTAAGTGCATTTGCATTGTGCCACGAATCTCCAGAGCTCTTTCCATCTTGCAAAACAGAAGTTCTATACCCATGGAAGAACCTGTCATTTCCCCCTCACTGCGGCCCATCAATCAGCATTCTACTTTCTGTCTTTTTGAATTTAACTACTCTAGGAACCTCTTATAAGTAGAATCGTGAAGTATTGGGGTTGTGTTTTTGTTTTTGTTTTTGTTTTTGTTTTCTGGTGACTGTCTTATTTCACTAAGCATAGTGTCTTTAAGGTTTACACAGGTAGCAGATGTCAGAACTTCCTACCTTTTTAAAGGCTGAATAGTATTCTACTTTTAGTTCTCTATTCACCTGTAAATAGATATTTGGATTGCTTTTACCTCTTTTGGTTATTATAAATAATGCTTCAGAGTTGCTGTCTTGGTCCCTTCAAGCTACAGTAACAAAAATCCACTGACTGGGTAGCTTATAAACAGCAGAAATGCATTTCTCACAGTTTTGGAGGCATGATTGGGTGAGGGCTCTCTTACAAGATGCAGACTTCTCACTGTGTCTTTCCATGGTAGAAGGGGCTGGGGAGCTCTGTGGGATCTTTCTTATAAAAGCACTAATCCTGTTCATGAATATTCTACCCTCAACCTATTTACCTGCCAAAGGCCTCACTTCTTAACACCACCACAATGGGCATTAAAATTCTAACATTTAAATATTGGGAGATCATAATAATTTAGACCATAGGTTTGATTTCTCCTCAGGTTCTTCTTATCCTGTAAATGGCCTTTTTCTCCCTGTATTGTCTGTCTTCTAGGTAAATCTGTATCCTAACTTTCTTTTCTTATTAAAACACCAGTCATATTATGTTAGGGCCAAACTCATTTAAATTTAATAATCTCTTTAAAGACTGTATCCAATGCAATCACTTTCTGAGCTACTAGGAGTTAGGAATTTGGAGGGATATAATTCTGTTTGTAATAGGTATAAAACCAAAAGTGAAATTCCTAGATCATATGGAAATTTTGTTTTTATTTTTTGAGGAAACTCCATACTGGTTTTCATAGTAACTACACCTTTTTTATATAACAATAGTGCATAAAGATTCTCTTTTCTCCACATCTCTCACAACACTTATTTCTTTTTTGATAGTAGCCATCACAGTGGGTGTGAAGTGCTATCTCATTGTGGTTTTGACTTGCATTTTCCTAATGTTGAACATCTTTTCATGAACTTATAGGACATTTCTGTATCTTTTTGCAAAAATGTCTATTTGAGTCCTTTGCCCATTTTTTTGTTTTTATTTTACTTATTTATTGTTTAAAGATTTAATTTATTTATTTGTGAGAAAGAAAATGAGCACAAACAGGAGGAGCAACAGGCAGAGGGAGAAGTAGACTCCCTGCTGAGCAAGGAGCCTGATGCAGGACTTGATCCCAGGACTCTGGGATCATGACCTGAGCTGAAGGCAGACACTTAACCCACTGAGCAACCCAGGCGTCCGTGATCATTTTTTAAATTGGATTGTTTTGCTGTTTAGTTGAAGGAGTTTTTATGTATTCTGGATATTAAACCTTTATCAAATATATGATATGCAAATATTTTCTATCATTCTGTAGGCTGTTTTTCACTCTATTGATTATGTCCTTTATGCACAAAAGTTTTCAATTTTGATGTGTTCACTTTTTCTGTGTTATTTTTTGCTGCCTGCGCTTTTCCTGTCATATCAAGGAATTCATTTCCACGTCCTATATCATAAAGACTTTCCCCTGTTTTCGTCCAAAAGTTGTATAGTTGTAGCTCTTACATTTAAGTTTTTGACTCATTTTGAGTTAAGTTTTGTATATGGTGTAAAGTAAGTGTACACTTCATTGTGTTGCTTGTGAATTTGCAATTTCCCTAAAAACATTTGTTAAAAAGGTTCTCCTTTCCCCATTGAATGATCTTGGCACCTTTGCCAAAGATCATTTGACCATTTAGAGGAGAGCTTATTACTGGATTCCCTGTTCTTTCCACTGACCTATAGACCTGTCTTTATTTGAGTACTACATTGCTTTTAGTACTGTTGTTTTATGATAAGTTTCAAAATCAGGAACTGTGAGAACTCCTACTGCATTCTTTTTCAAGATTGTCTTGGCTATCCTTGTTCTCTTGAGACTCCATATGAATTTTATGATAGCTGTTTTTATTTCTGTAAAAAAAAAAAAACACATTGGGATTTTCATAGAGATCACATAAGTCTACTTTTTGATGGATAGTTATTCTGTTCTTACTCCAATACAGATCTTAGTATTTAGAGTCATTTCTAATTTTATTAGTTTGAATATTATCTCTCCGTGGGAGGTAATGTTAAAGACACTACTGGGCAGCAAAAAGCAGCACTTCTGAGACAGGATAGCATAAAGAGTAAAAACCTTAATTTACAAGTAACAGAAGTTTTAAAAAAAAAAGTGGAGATACATATATATGTAAAAATCCATTCAACCTACATGACCTGTTTGGCACTGGAACACAATGCCCAACAAATGCAGAATACCCAAGGACACAGGAAATACTCACTGAGATCAACCACCTTCAAGCCCATAAAACAAGACTCAACAAATTTTTTAAAAAGATTTTATTTATTTATTTGAGAGAGAATGAGTGAGAGAGAGCATGAGAGAGGAGAAGGTCAGAGGGAGAAGCAGACTCCCCAAGGGGCTGGGAGCCCGATGCGGGAGGAGATCCTGCCAGTCCGGGGTCATGACCTGAGCCCAAGGCAGTTGCTCAACCAACGGAGCCACGCAGGCGCCTGTCTCAAGAAATTGGTCAACAACAGCTGAGGGGCACCTGGGCGGCACACTCAGTGAAGTGCCCAACTCTTGGTTCTGGCTCAGGTCTTGATCTCAGGCTCTTGAGATTGAGCCCTGAGGCAAGCTCTGGGCTCAGGGCAGAGTCCACTAGGACTGTCTCTTGGTCCTTGCCCTTCCCGCCTCCCCCACTCACGTGTGCTCTTTCCCTAAAACAAACAACGAAAATCCTTCACAGGAAATGAACAATGGTTGAGAGTGGGAGGGGCGGGGAGAGAAGCGACCAGCCCTGGGGCGAGCGGGAGGAGCCCGAGATGCTGCCCGCCCTCCCCTGGCAGCGCTCGCTCAGCCGCCACCGCCGCCGCCGGGAGCCGCCGGGGCCCAGAGCCCGGCGCTAGCTGCAAGTAGCGCCTCCAGCGCCAGCGCTGGGTTGGCGGCTGCCGGCCACAGGCCGGTCCAGGGAGGCGGCGAGGGAGGCGCCCAGGCGCCCTCCGGGGGGCAGGCAGGATGCATCCAGACCCCCGGGGACTGACTGAGCTGCTTCAGGGCTTTGCGCGGTGGAGGTGCAGAGGCACAGCCTGCGGACCTGCTGGAGTTCGCCCTGCTGCACTTCAGGCGCCTGCAGCAGGAGAACCAGGGCAAAGGCGCCGAGGACTTTGGCCATGAGGGCGAGACCTGGGGGGACGCCGGCACCGCCGCCTGGAGCGGCACCCCCAGTAAGGGGGTCAACTTCGCGGAGGAGTCCAAGCACACTGACTCTGAAAACGGGGAGGAGGAGGAGGAAGAAGAAGATGCTGCGGTGGAAACCAGGGCGTTCAAGGCACTGGTAATAAACCTATTCACAGGGCACCTGGGTGGCTCAGTGGGTTAAAGCCTCTGCCTTTGGCTTGGGTCCTGATCCCAGGGTCCTGGGATCAAGCCCCTCATCTGGCCCCCTGCACTGCGGGGAGTCTGTTTCTCCCACTCCCTCTGCCCCTACCCTCTGCTCTTGCACTCCAGATCTCTCTCTCAAATACTAAGTAAAATCTTTAAATAAAGAGACTTTGGGAATAGCTCTGACTCCCCCAACTCAGAGCTCTTGGGAAAAGTGTGAAGACAGGCAGGGCAGGGCTCATGCAAACAGACAGCTCCCCAGGACCCACCCTGCTTCCCTGTGGGTACGGGGTGGTGCTGGTATCAAGGAGGGGACACTGGAGGCTCCCCGCCTGATGCAGGGGACAGGGGGTCACATGATGGCACCCTTTCTCAACCTGAGGTGTGAGCTCCAGTAGCTTCTTCTGTAGTTGAACGAAAGGGACACCTGAGGCCAGTGTTCATGCCCTGTTTCCCTGGAAATAGTTAAAGAAGCAGGATTCAAATGACTTATATTCCTTCTATTTGTTCTCCAATTCCACTGTTCAATAATGTAATTGTAACTGGTTTGGTCGCGTATTACCGGCTCCTGTTTCAGGGAGCCTGGGTGATCAGGTCCACTAGCATCTGCCTTGACCTCCTGTCATGATCCCAGGGTCCTGGGATGGAGCCCCTGTTTGGGCTCTCTGCTCACCAGGAAGTCTGCATCTCTCCCTCTTCCCCGCCCCTCCTCTCTTGCACAGAGGCTCTCTCTCCAAATAAATAAATAAATAGATAGATAAATAAATAAATCCTTCAAAAAATAAATAAATAAATAAAAACTCGTGTTTTGGCAAGCTTTCATGTTGGAATACACTAGAGAGAAATGACATGTTTTCATTACCATAGCATAATAGCTTTTATTTTAAGCACCTTCAGGTTTGGCTCGGGTATTAGAAAGGAAAGGATTCCTAGAAGGAAGGGGGAGCTCCATGAACTGTGCACTTTGACTGTGTTGGTCTCATGATGGGTCTTCGTGTGTGGCGGGGGAGGGAGGCAGGGGCAGAGTGACCGTTCCCACCCTGTGTCATCAGGGCCACTGCTGCTCACAGGGCTCAAGGGTGGGACTGAGCCTGTTCATCCTGAAGCCTAGAGTCTCCCCTTTCCTGCACATCACATCACTGTCCAGGGGACCAGTCCCTTGAAGTCTGTCCTAGCAAATGCCTAGGTGAAGTCTCTCCTGGGGGCATTTGTAGACACTCTCAGCTACAGAAAACACAGTGAGCTGAGACCAGCAAGGGCCCTGGTGCCCTGTGGCTCTGTGCCCTGGGGATGTCAGGGCCAAGATCCCCTTCTAGAATCTATGGGGCCTCCTGGGTCCCAGACACCCAACCCAGGGGGCCTCCTCCATCCGTCTCTGTGCCTCCCCCATCATTGCAGCACCTGTGTGTACTTTCCAGGTTCTGGTACAACAGCTGGAAAGGGGGGGCCCTGCAGTTTTTAAAATGGACATGGGTCTTCAGAATCATTGAGACCTATTTTTATTCGGTATTTAAACCATATTTCCTCTCTGAATTATTTTGGTCACATCAGTCCTTCCATCTTAGAGTGACTACTTTCTAGTGCCTTGTGCTTTGTTTCAGTCATGACATGCCTTTGCTTTTTGATATTGATGTTTGAGTCATTTGACTTTCTTGCTGTTCGTTTTCACTTTATTTTTGGAATTCTCTATTTTCAGAGGGATCTGCTTTTAGCTCTGGAAATGTAGGTTTAGTTAGTCAGTGACCGTTCTTTATTTCTGATTCTTGAGGTCCCCAGATACATGTCCAGAGGGCCATTTCCACCTCGGCCTACAGTTCTATCAGCAAATGTTCCTATTTACAGTCCCAGACAGCAGGCTCACGGGGGACCTGGGTGAGTGTCACAGACTCCCTAAGCTTGTCCTTAAATAATAAATAAATAATAAAATAAAATAAATACTAAATAATAATAATTAATAAAAATAAATAATAAAGTAAATTAATTTAAAAATAAAATTAATAAAAGAAAAAATAATAAAATAAAATAAAAATTAAAAATTAATAAGAATAATAAATAAAATTAATAATAAATAAATAAATTGATAATTGCCAGGTTTACAATTCAAGGCAGAATTTTTGGGACCCTTGACTGTCTATGTGTGTTAAGCATCTGCCTTTCCTCAGGTCATGATGCCGGGGTCCTGGAATGGAGGCCCACATCGGTTTCCCTGCTCAAAGGGGAGTCTGCTTCTCCCTCTGCTGCAACCCCTTCCCCTTGCCTGTGCTCTCCATCTCTCTCTGACAAATATGTAAATAAAATCTTTAAAAATTTTAAGGCAGAATTTTAGAAATAACCTCTAAAAAGACAAGCTGCCCGGATGGCTCATTCGGTGGAGTGTGTGATGCTTGGTCTCAGGGTTGTGAGTTTGAGTCCCACCCTGGGTGTAGAGATGACTTCAGGTATGAGAAATAACCTCTAAAAACAAAGAATTTTGTCATTTTTCTCTACAGATAGATAAAAATCTATACCCACATATAAAAATATGTGAGCCATGTTATGTTGGGACTTCCATTACTGAACAATTGGAAAGCATGTTCAAATACAGAGGATCTTTGGTCAAAGCAAACTGTTGGACTATTACCGATGGGATTACAGTTCAGAATTTCAGAAACCCACCTCCCAGGCTTCCCATATGGGGTGAGGGTCGTCCTGCTGCTCCATGGCCACAGACTATCCAAGAAAACAGCTGGCTCCTGGCCTGGGGGAGAATCATTTTCAGGGCAAACCGCCAGGGAAAGAAATTCTCTTCCCAGGCCAAGTTTTCAGCCTCCTGAGCCCCTAGCAGCATGTCTGTGGCCTTGGGATCTGTCATTGCTTAAAGTTTCTCTGTGTGCCCCTGGTGTGGGTTGGGCCCTGAGCAGATGAAAGCTCTGGTACTAGGCCAGCCCTGGACACAGGGGATGGTAGATGCCACCCACTCATGCAAACAGGAACAGGGTCCCACCAAACTGCTATGCAGATGAGGAAGAGACTGACTAGGACACAGTGGGGGTGACCTGCCCACTGGGGACCTGACGTGCAGCCAGGAGGAAGGGCAGGATCTAGATGGCCTCACTGTATCCCTGGGTCACTGTTCCTCCCCTCTTTCCTATCTGCCCTGTGTCTCTGTGTGTGCATGTGCGTGTGTGTGTGTGTGTGTGTGTGTGTGTGTTTTGTCAGTCCCCTCTGTTCCTCTCCCCTCCCACCTCCTTCTGCAGGTTAAGCTCCTTCAAGGAGCTGAGGGGTTGGCACCCTGCTCTGTGCTTCTAGGTGTCACCACCGCTTCTCTCTTCATGGGACGGAGTGGGGCTTGCTGTGCCAATAAGTTCTCCTGAAGCCCTCCCATGGTAGTGGCTCTGCGCTTCCGCCGCTCATTCCGGGCAGGCCTCCCTGCTCAGAGCGCACCCAGAGAGGTTTGCCTAAAGGCCGGCATCGCCGTCCTGTCCTCTCCGCGAGCCGGGTGTGCAGCACGGTGCTCTACTAACACTCGCCCCAGTCGGGCCTATGACAGCGGACGTCAGGCTGAGGGAAGCAGGGAGGCTGTCAGAAAGCTGCCCGCTCCCTCAGAACTAGGGTGTTTGTTCTGCTGTGGGTCCAGCATCACGGTCGCAGCAGAGGCCCCTATTGACGCACTTGTGCAGTGCTTCGGTGAGGCCGAGGCAAGGGGTCGCCTTCTCGGATGGCCCCCGACCCAAGGCCCTGCTGGCAGCCTTCCTTAAGCTTCCACACCAACCCGCAAGGGCGACTGTGTCTCTCTTCGAGAAAGCGGCCTGCACGCGAAAGGAAGCTTGGCTTCAGGCTTGTTTCCTAGAGGTAAAGCGTTGGTGCTTTCACCAGGTTTCCAGGCTAAGCTTTGAGAAGGCATCCTTCTCCATGCAGTGACGTGTGCAGGGACGGTGTTGGCATTCCACCCTGACTTGTTTCTCACAGGGAGGTCGAGGGCCTCGACCTCGGGCGTTCCCAAACACGCCGGGTCAGCAAACCGCTTCCTGGGTGTACTAGGCGAGGCACTGCCCCGGGGGGAGGCTGGCACCACAGGCCCGGAGCTCCCGCCTCAGGAAGTGGGTCACTTCCTCTCTGATCCCCGCTCCTCTCATCGTGCAGGTCTCTTGGGGAGAGGCCTTTTTTCTGTTAGGACCGTGTTGCTTTGGAAATAGGGTCGCTCTGTCTCTTCGGCTTCCAGGCCCCTGCGTGGTACGACCATGTCACCATGAATGCCGCTATTGCCCCGCAGGTGCTGGGGGCACCCACAGGTCCCTGAGGTGGAGGCCCAAGCCGGCAGGGTGTGTGCACTTTTGTGCGCATCTGAGAGAAGGCTTTGGGCTTTAGGGGAATGCAGAGCTGACAGGGCCCCCTGCCTTCAACTCATTCGAGGAGCTGAGGGGTTGGCGCCATGCTCTGCGCGTCTAGGTGTCACCACCGATTCTCTCGTCACAGGACAGAGTGGGGCTTGTCGGGCAAATACGTCATCCTGAAGCAATCCTGTGGCACTGGCTCTGTGCTGCCACCGCCCGTTTCAGGCAGGCCTCCCAGCTCAGGGTGCCCCCAGAGAGGTCTGCCTGAAGGCTGGTGTCGCCGTCCTGTCCACTGCGCGAGCCGGTTGTGTAGCACGGTGCTTTCCTAATGCCTGCTCTCCTAATGCTTGCTCCGGTGGGGCCGACCAATGGCGGGCATCAGGCTGAGGGGAGCGGGGCTGCTGTCAGAAGCACTCCCGTGCCCTCAGAACTAGAGTGTTCTGCTAAGGGTCCCGTGTCACGGTGGCAGCAGGAGCCGCTTACTACGCCCTTGTGCCGGGCTTCCGTGAGGAAGAGGGAAGGGGCCGCGTCTGAGAGGGCCGTGTCTGAGAGGCCGACCGACGGCGGGCGTCAAACTTAGGGAAGGGGGGCTGCTGTCAGAAGCCTGCCCGCGCCCTCAGAACTAGAGTGTTTGTTCTGCTGTGGATCCCGTATCATGGTGGCAGCAGGAGCCGCTTTCAACGCCCTTGTGCGGGGCTTCCTTGAAGCCGAGGTAAGGGGCCTCCTTTTGGACGGTCCCCAACCCGAGGTCCGGAAGGCAGCCTTCCTAAAGCTCCCGCCCCAACCCTCTGGGCCGACTCTTTTTCTCTTTGCAAAAGAGGCCTGCACGTGAAAGGCAGCTTGGCTTCACACTTCTTTCTCCAAGGTAAGGCTATGGCGCACACTTGAGGTTTCCAGGCTAAGCTTTGCTAAGGTATCCTTCTCTGTGGAGCGACGTGTGCAGGGACGGTGTTGGCATTCCACCCTGACTTGTTTCTCACAGGGAGGTCGAGGGCCTTGACCTCGGGCATTCCCACACACTCTGGGTCAGCAAACCGCTGGCCCAGGAGAGGAGGGCGCCACAGGCCCCGCACTCCTGTCTCAGGAAGCGGGCCGCTTCCTCTCTCATCTACGCTTCTCTCGTCGCGCAGGTTGCTCGGGGAGAGGCCTTTTTTCCGTTAGGACGATGTTGCTTTGGATTCAGGACCGCGCTGTCTCGCTCGGCTTCCAGGCCCCTGCATGGTACAACAGTGTCTCCCTGAAGCCCGCTGTCACCCCACAGGTGATGAGGGCACCCACAGGTCCCTGAGGTGGAGGCCCAAGCCGGCAGGGTTTGTGCACTTTCATCCGCGTCTGAGAGAAGGCTTTGGGCTTTAGGGAAATGCGGAGCTGACAGGGCCCCCTGCCTTCAACTTGTTGGAGGAGTCGAGGGGATGGCGCCATGCTCCGTGCATCTAGGTGTCACCACCGCTTCTCTAGTCACAGGACAGAGTGGGCTTGGGCAAATGCGTCGTCCTGAACCTATCCTGTGGCAATCCAGTGGGTCCTGGCGCGGAGACCAAAGCCCTGAGGATGTGTGTCCGTACGCCGGGGTGTGAGAGAAGGCTTTTGACTTTGGGGAAAACGAGAACTGACAGGGTCCCCTCCGTTTAGCTCGTTCGTGGAGCTGAGGGGTTCTCACCTCGATCGATGCTTCTAGGTGTCAGAACTGTTTCTCTCTTCACGGGCTTGAGTGTGGCTTGCAGTGCAAAGGCCTGTCCTGATGTAATCCTGTGGCACCGTGGTTGCGCTGCCAAAAACCGTTTCGGGCAGGCCGCTCTGCTCAGGACGCTTCCAAGATGTTGGCCTGACGGAGGGCCTCCCAATCGCCTCCTCTCCATGAGACGAGTGTGCGGCACGGGTACTTTCCAAACGCTTGCTCCGGTGGGGGCACACCGACTGCGAGCGTCAGGCTGAGAGAAGCTCGACTGCTTTCAGAAGCCCTCCCACGCCCTCAGAACTGGACTTTGTGTTGCAGTATGGCTCGGGCGGTCGTGGTGGCAGCAGGAGCCGGGTTCGACGCCCTGTGTGGGGCTTCTGTGAGGCCGAGTGACGGGCGCCTTCTCCAATGACCTGTGACACCGAGGGCCGGGAATCTTCCTGAGGCATCCGCACTGACTCGCCGGGGCAAAGCCTTCCTTCGTTGCTAAGGAGCCCTGCTGGCGAAAGGCAGCTCGACTTAGGCCTGCTTCTGCGAGGTAAGGCCGTGCTTCTCTCTTGAGTTCTCCAGGCAAAGGTTTGAGAAGGCATCCTTCTCCGTGGAGTGAGGTTGTGCAGGGGACGCTGCTCACATTCCCCATGGACTTTTTCCTCACAGGGAGGCAGATGGACTTCACCTCAGGCGTCCTCACACATCCCCTCAGACAACTGTTTCCCCCTTGATGGCGCAAGGCGCTGGCGTGGACAGGCAGGCCCCTCAGCCTGGGTGCTCCCTGACAGTCAGCGGGCCGATTGCTCGCTCCTCCACGCTTCTCTCTTCCCGGACATCGTTCCCGGGAGGAGCCTTTTCCCCGAGAATGGTGTTTCTTTGAGGTCAGGGCCCCGCTGGCTCGATCGGCTTCCAGGCCCTGGGTGAAATGACTCTGTCTCCCTGAAACATGCCGTCATACCAGGGGTGCTGGCGGCACCCCCGTGGGTCCTGGCGCGGAGTCCAAAGCCCTGAGGATGTTTGTCCCAGCACCGGGGTCTGAGAGAAGGCTTTTGGCTTTGGGGAAAACGGGAACTGACAGGGTCCCCTCCGTTTAGCTCATTCATAGAGCTAAGGGGTTCTCTCCTCGATCGATGCATCTAGGTGTCAGAACTGCTTCTCTCTTCACGGGCCTGAGTGTGGCTTGTGGTGCAAAGGCCCTGCTCTGTCATAATCCTATGGCACCGTGGCCGCGCTGCCACTGACCTTTTCTGGCAGCCCGCTCTGCTCAGGGCGCCTCCAAGATGTTGGCCTGATGGAGGGGCTCGCAATTGCGTCCTCTCCATGAGGGGGGTGTACGGCTCGGGAATTTTCCAAACGCTTGCTCCGGTGGGGATCCACCGACTGCGAGCGTCACGCTGAGAGAAGCGGGGCTACTTTCAGAAGCCCTCCCGCGCCCTCAGAACTGGACTTTGTGTTGCGCTGTGGCTCGGGCGGTTGTGGTGGCAGCAGGAGCCGGGTTCAAAGCCCTGGGTGGGGCTTCTGTGAGGCCGAGTGACGGGCGCCTTCTCCAATGACCTCTGACGCCAAGGGCCGGGAACCTTCCTGAGGCGTCCGCACCGACTCGCAGAGGTGAAGACTTCCCTCTTTGCGAAGGAGCCCTGCTGGCGAAAGGCAGCTCGACTTCAGGCCTGCTTCTTCGAGGTACAGCCGTGGTTCTCTCTTGAGTTCTCCAGGCTAAGGTTTGAGAAGGCATCCTTTTCCGTGGAGCAAGGTTGTGCGGGGGATGGCACTCACCTTCCCCACGGACTTCTTCCTCACAGGGAGGCAGATGGACTTCACCTCAGACATCCTCACACATCCCCTCAGACAACTGCTTCCCCCTTGATGGCGCAAGGTGCTGGCGTGGGACAGGCAGGCCCCTCAGCCTGGGCGATACCGCGACAGTCAGCAGGCTGATTGCTCGCTCATCCACACTTCTCTCTTCACGGACGTCGTTCTGGGGATGAGGCTTTTCCCCGAGAATGGTGTTTCTTCGAGGTCAGGGCCCCGCTGGCTCGATCAGCTTCCAGGCCCTGGCTGAAACGACTCTGTCTCCCTGAAACACGCCTTTGCAGGGCGGTGCAAAGATGTACCCCAGTGGCCAAGGCAGAGCACCTAGAAAAACATTTGGCCTCAGGGAGATGTCCCTGGTGTTCCTGCGCTTCTGGGTTCTCCCTGGAATCTTCATCTCCAGCAGCATCCCCAGTGGTTGCAAGTTGCATGGCCACCTGCATTGCTCTTGCTTCTTTCTTTGAGCATGGCGTGGCCCTGGTGTCCAAAACGTATTGTAGCCCAACAAGGAATGGGCGCTATTGGTAAGACCCATTGCGAGGGCTGGGGTTTGGCTTACAGTCCTGAGGACATTTGGGGCCAAGCCGATGGCAGCATGGAACCCTATCTTGAGGGCTGAGTGGCCGGCCAGCATTTGCATGAGGCTCAGTCTTTGGCTTGGGCCTCAAGGGAATGCTCAGAGTGTCCTGACTTTCGGGTTTGTGGCTCACCCCTCTCTCTCCAGGAACACCCGGGGATCGCCATTGGCATGGGTACCTTCTGGGCTCATCACTGAGTTGTCAATTGTCAGCCTTTGAGCCAAATCCATTCCACCCTCGGAACAAGGATTCGGGCACAGTTTGTCCCATAATCAGGGCTAGGGTGAGGGTTACAAGCTGGGGGACAGTAGGATTCTGTCTGAGGGCAGAGTGCAGACCAGCCCTAAGGCCAGAGCACAGGGTAGCTTTGGTGTGAGGCCAGGAGGTTTTGAGCTCTGGTGTAGGCTAGGCCCACTGTGGGGGAGCAGGGTTGGGGTTTCCTCCGAATTTCGCAACAAATCCCACCCTGGGAATGAGTGGCACATGTACGTCTGGAAGATTTATCAGTGTCCTGTGGCCCCACCTTGCTCCGTGCCTTCTCTGAGAAGATAGATGCCTGCTACTGTACAGGCGCCTGCCTCAGGCTTAGGTGTAGGGCCAGTTCCCTAAGCATTCACAACCATTTTGAAGAAGGCTTCTAGCTTCTGGAGAGGAGATGCTGGTTGGACAACCGTTTCCCTACAGTGTTCTTAGAGCTAAGTGGAGGACACTCGGACTTTATACAGACACACACAAACACACACACACACACACACACACACACACAACTTCTAACCTATGTTTCTGTATGAACTGGGATGGGTACAGAACGATACATGCCAAACAGACATCATTCTCCCTCAGACTTGTGTGTACGTTACTTTCTTCACACTTGCTACAAAAGTTGGGTATTCATCATTGGAGAATGCTTCTGTCCTCAGCAACGATGATAGTAGGAACCCGGTTTCCACTACAGTCTTGCTCCTTAGAGTTAAGTGAATGTCCCATAGTTACACTTCCTCACCTATGTTGGAAAACGCCTCTTTCTTGATGTTACACGATGCTGTGGAAAGCTCTATTCTACATGAACTTGTTTCTCAGAGTCAAGGCTAGGGCACATTCCTTGGGCTGTCACACACAAAATTGGGGAACACTCCCGTGTTCCTGAACAATGTTAGTGGAAGGATGGTTTCACGACAAGGGTGTCTCACCAAGTGGAGGGACACTGTGCTTTCCCTCTGCTATCACACAAGCTCTGCCAAGGGCGTCCATCCTCAGGAAAGAAGAGGTACATGGAATCGTTTTGTTTTCATTTTCTTTTCCTCCAGAGCTGTTTCTTAGAGTGAAATATACACTGCGTGGCTTGGGCTTTGACACCTATATATGGAATCCCTTTGAGCTTCAGTAAACAACCTGTTAGTGGAAGGCACACTCCACTCTGACTTGTTGCTTAGCAGTAAGTCCACCTCACAGATCTTTACACTTGCACACCCAGACGTGTGGACATGCATCCAAGTCCAGGAGGGAAGAGGTGCACTGAAATTCCGTTTGCTCCTGTATTGTTTCTCACTCAGAGACTCTGCTAGGGCGCTTTTCTTACACTTCCACATTGAAGCCTTGACAACACCTCTATCCTGGTGAGACCACATAGTCGTTCAAGTACAACCCTCCCTAGGCACTGGGTCCCTCCAGCTAAGCCTCAGACACACTTCTGAGAGTACGTCTCTCTTCTGAAGGAAGAGACGCTGAAGGACGATTTCTCCCCAGGGTTGTTTCCTTGAGACCACTCCATGGCAATTGCCTTCAGTTTCTGCATATATAGTTGACAAAAGGCGTGTGTCTTTGAATCAAATGTTAGTTCGAGCAGGGGAGGGGGAGGGATGTGGGCGGGGGGGAGCGGGTGACAAATGGCGGAGAAGTAGTTGGCACTTTTTCAACTGGTCCCCTAAAGTGAGTTGATTATCAAAAGAACTCCAAAGAACTCCAATCACCCATGAAATCAGCCTGAGATTAGAATTGTACACCTCTGGATCTCTACAGTGGTAGAATATGCCAGTGGACAGGTAAAGTGGAGAGGGAACATCAGACTGATATCGGAAGATAAACAAAGGGGGAGGGAGCCACCAGAAGCAACGCATTGGAAAGTAATACCCCAATAGGAGAGTTCCCTGTGATTGGGGACCAGCATTAATTTGGAGTCTGGTTGAAAGCACTCAAAAAGAGCAATAAATCTTAAGGGAAATTGGTGGAATTGGGTGGTTAGGAACAGGGACTTAAGCCCACAGACCCAGGACAGCACCGCTGGCAATGAGCCAGACAGAGTGCAGTGAAGAAGCCAGGCCTTGGTCCCTGAGCTGCCGGTGCATGTGAGAGTGTCTGTCTGGGTGGCAGCGTGCATGAGAGTCTGGTGTGGAAGCCAGCCGGTGCTCTCTAGAACCATAGGCTTTTGCACTCTACACGTGTACTGCGCGACCGCAGTCTGAGTCCGGCTCCACACCCTCCCCTGAAAGAGGTCTATGCAGTGCTATCCAGTGCTCTCTAGGACCAGGAGAGTGAACACTCACAGCCCAGGACAGCGTGAAAAACTCAGTGTGCTATCTCTAGTTGGGACCTCTCTGGCAGTTTGGATGTGCCCAGACAGCTGCAGTGGAGGCAGCTGCTGGAATCCAGCTCACTGGATTTCTTGTGATTTTGGTAACACTGGGGCTCAAGCAGGAGCCCCTGCGACCCCTGAGATCGTGACTGGGGGCGTGCTCTACCTGCAGCAGAGGGGGAATTTATGGACTCCGGAGCAAACAGAGGGGAACAGACTGAGGTTTCTCTCTGAGACGAAGGATTGGGTGTAGTTTGCTTTCCTCTAAACCTCCAAAGAACTGCCAAACACTGCTAAGGGGAGGGAAAAAAAAGAAAAACCTCCATAATCTCCCAGTCCCATCCATGTTGCTACAAAAGTTGGGTATTTATCCTTTCTGATGGAGGCATAATACTCCATAGTGTATATGGACCACATCTTCCTTATCCATTCGTCCGTTGAAGGGCATCTTAGTTCTTTCCCCAGTTTGGCGACCATGGCCGAGCATAACAAATATCATGGAGGACAAGGGGAGATGGAGAGGAGAAGGGAGTTGAGGGAAATTAGAAGGGGAGGTGAATCATGAGAGACTATGGACTCTGAAAAACAACCTGAGGGTTTTGAAGGGGCAGTGGGTGGGAGGTTGGGGGAACCAGGTGGTGCATGTTAGGGAGGGCACGGATTGCATGGAGCACTGGGTGTGGTGCAAAAACAATGAATACTGTTACTCTGAAAAGAAATAAAAAATTAAAAAAAAAAAAACAAAACACCTCCAGAGAACAAAAACCTCAAAAACCTGTTTCTTCAGAGCCCAGACCCTTGACAGGGGGCAGGAAGACTCAACTCCAGCAAGACTGCCTGAAAAACTATGTGGCAGGCCCCTCCACCAGAAAGACAGCCCAAAAAACAAAAACAAAAACAAGAGGACAACCACCTTCTACTTCATAGATATAACTTTTATTTTTTTTTTTTTATTTGTCAGAGAGAGAGGGAGAGAGAGCAAGCACAGGCAGACAGAATGGCAGGCAGAGGCAGAGGGAGAAGCAGGCTCCCCGCCAAGCAAGGAGCCCAATGTGGGACTCAATCCCAGGACGCTGGGATCATGACCTGAGCCGAAGGCAGCTGCTTAACCAACTGAGCCACCCAGGCGTCCCTATAACTTTTATTTTTAATTCGTTCCCACTATTCTTGTTCTTTCCAATTTGTTTTATAATTTTTTAATTTACCATCACAATGAGAAGTTCAGTGCAACAAATTCCATAATAACCTTTTAACTTGAACTTCTTTGATATGTATCCTGTGTTTTTCTTTTGCTTTTCTACTTTTTTATTTTTTTATTTTTTCTAAATATTCATATAGAGATAAGCTTCAAGGTAATCCCCTTTCCCCAATAAATGCTATGCCTATATATAAACTAGTTTTAATCTCCCTTTATCTCACAAAAGTTGAGTCCTTTAACAAAGATATCAAGATACATCCAGGAAGAATCAAAATAACCTTCCTCACCCACACTGAGAATTTATAACCACCCTCCCATCTTTTTCTCCTGTCAGTGTTTCTGTGTATTTGTTTTTGTTCCGGTAGTATCTAAACCTTATACTTGGGGTTCATTTTGGCTGGGTACTTTTTTTTTCTTGTTATTTACTTTTTTTGGTCTTTTTGTTTGTTTTTGTTTGTATACTTTATGAATCTTACCTTTGGGGCCCATTCGGGCTGGGTCTTCTCTTTTATTTTTTCTTTTTTTTTCCCCCTCTTGTCTCTTTCTCTCTCTCTCTCTCTCTCTCTTTCTCTCTTTTTCTTTTTTTTTTTCCTTTTTGGTGGGGACCTCCAATTGCTAAGAAGCATTCCAGAGTGCAACTTGCCTGCATCACAGTTGATACATTCAGCTACACATCCCTTCAGCCATCTCTCACCAAAATGACTAGAAGGAGGAATTCCCAACAGAGGAAAAATTCAGAGACTGTGCCCTCTCCACCAGAGCTACTGAATATGGACATAAACAGTACATCTGAAAGGGAATGAATTCAGGCTAATAATTATCCAGGCAATGGCTAGGTTGGAGAAAGCCTTTAATGACAAAATGGAATTTATTAGGGGAGAAGAGAAAGGCACCAGGGATGATATTAACAATGCTCTCAATGAGTTTCAATCTAATCTAACTTCTCTAACAACTAGGGTAACTGAGGCAGAAGATAGAATTAGTGATCTAGAGGACAAACTGATAGAGAAAAAGGATCAGGAGGAAGCCTGGAACAAACAACTTAGAAGCTATGAAAACAGAATTAGGGAAATAAATGATGCCATGAAATGTTCCAACGTCAGAATTATTGGAATCCCTGAGGGGGAGGAGAAAGAATGAAGACCAGAGGATATAGTTGAGCAAATTCTCCATGAAAATTATCCCAATCTGTCTAATGGAACCAGCATTTGTATCCTAGAAGCAGAAAGGTCTACCCCCAAGGTCATAGAATCTAGAAAGACCTAGAGATAGCTGATTGTGAAAATGATGAATTGTAATTTTATTTATTTTTTTTAAAGATTTTCTATTTATTTATTTGACACAGAGAGAGAGATCACAAGTAGACAGAGAGGCAGGCAGAGAGAGAGAGAGAGAGGGAAGCAGGTTCCCTGCTGAGCAGAGAGCCCGATGCAGGACTCGATCCCAGGACCCTGAGATCATGACCTGAGCCGAAGGCAGCGGCTCAACCCACTGAGCCTCCCAGGCGCCCATGATGAATCATAATTTTAGACAGGAGCTCTTGAAGCAGCTAGGGGGAAGAGATTCCTTATGTACAGAGGAACACTCATCAGAATAATGTCAGACCAGTCCACAGAAACCTGGCAACCAGAAAGGGCTGGCAAGATGTATTCAGGGCACTAAATGAGAAGAACATGCAGCCAAGAATGCTTTATCCAGCAAGACTGACATTCAAAATGGATGGAGAGATAAAGAGCTCCCAAGACCAGCAAGGCTTCAAAGAGTATGCGACCACCAAGCTGACACTGCAGGAAATATTATGGAGAGTTCTAAAAAGGAAAAATCCTAAGAATATCATTGAACAGAAATATATGGAGACAATCTATAGAAACAAAGACTTCACAGGTAACACGATGTCAATAAAAACGTATCTCTCAATAATCACCCTCAACATGAGTGGCCTAAATGCACCCATTAAATGACACAGGGTTGCAGATTGGATAAAACGACAGGACCCATCCATATGTTGTCTACAAGAGACCCATTTTGAAACTAAGGATACACCCAGACTGAAAGTGAAGGAATAGAGAACCATCTTTCATGCCAGTGGGCCTCAAAAGAAGGCTGGGGTAGCAATTCTCATATCAGATAAATTAGATTTTAAGCTAAAGACTTTTGTCAGAGGTACAGAAGGACACTACATAATTCTTAAAGGGAATATCCACCAAGAAGATCTAACAATTATAAATATTTATGCCCCCAATATGGGAGCAGTCAATTACATAAGAAAACTGTTAATCAAGATAGAGAGTCATTGATATAAATACATTAATAGTAGGAGATCTTAACACGCCACTCTCAGTAATAGACAGATCATCCAAGCAGAAAATCAATAAAGAAACAAGAGCATTGAATGAAATATTGAACCAGATATATACAGAACATTCCACCCTAAAACAACAGAATACTCATTCTTCTCAAGTGCACATGGAACCTTCTCAAGAATAGACCACATACTGGGTCACAAATCAGGGCTCAACTGATACCACAAGACTGAGATTATTCCCTGCATATTCTCAGATCACAATGCTTTGAAACTGGAGCTCAACCACAAGGAAAAGTTTAGAAGGAATTCAAACACCTGGAAGCTAAAGACCACCTTGCTTAAGAATGCTTGGATCAACCAGGAGATCAAAGAAGAACTTAAGCAATTCGTGGAAACCAATGGGAATGAAGACACTTCGGTCCAAAACCTATGGGATACAGCAAAGGTGGTCCTAAGGGGGAAATACATAGCCATCCAAGCCTCCCTCAAAAAAATTGAAAAATCCAGAATATACCAGCTGTCTCTACACCTTAAAGAACTAGAGAATCAACAACAAATTAAGCCAACTCCACACACAACAAGGGAAATCATCAAGATTAGAGCTGAGATCAATGAGGTAGAAACCAGAGATACAGTAGAACACATCAATGAAACTAGAAGCTGGTTTTTTTTTTTTGAAAGATCAGTAATATCAATTGGCCAAACTAATCCAAAATAAAGGAGAGAAGGTGCAAATTAATAAAATTATGAATGAAAAGGGAGAGATCACAACTAACACCAAGGAAATAGAAACAATCATCAGAAATTATTATCAACACTTATATCCAAGAAGTTAAGCAACCTAGATGAAATGGATACATTCCTGGAAAACTATAAACTTCCAAAATTGAACCAGGAAGAAATTGACAACCTGAATAGACTGATATCTAGTAAAGAGATTGAAGGAGTGATCAAAAACCTCCCAAAACACAAGAGCCCAGGACCTGACAGATTCCCTGGGGAATTCTACCAAACTTTCAAAGAAGAAATACCACCTATTCTCCTGAAGCTGTTTCAAAAAATTGAAGCAAAAGGAAAACTTCCAGACTCTTTTTATGAAGCCAGCATTACCCTGATCCCCAAACCAGGCAAAGACCCCACCAAAAAGGAGAATTTCAGACCAATATCACTGATGAATATGGATGCTAAGATTCTCAACAAGATCCTAGCAAACAGGATCCAACAGCCCATTAAAAAGATTATCCACCTCGACCAGGTGGGATTCATCCCTGGGTTGCAAGGGTGGTTCAACATTCCAAAATCAATCAACATGATAAAACAAATCAATAAGAGAAGAGAGAAGAACCACCTGGTCCTCACAATTGATGCAGAAAAAGCATATGACAAGATATAGCATCCTTATCTAATTAAAACCTTCAAAGTATAAGGATAGTATATCCTTACACTTCAAAGTATAAGGATAGATAACATTCCTCAACTTCATAAAATCTATCTATGAAAAACCCACAACGAGTATCATCCTCAGTGGGGAAAAGCTGACAGCCTTCCCTTTGAGATCAGGAACACGACAAGGATGCCCAATTTCATCACTCTCATTCAACATGGTATTAGAATTCCTAGCAACAGCAACCAGACAACAAAAAGAAATAAAAGGTATTTGAATTGGCAATGAAGAAGTCAAACTCTCTCGCTTTGCAAATGACATGATACTTTCTATGCAAAACCCAAAAGACTCCATCCCCAACTACTAGAACTCATACAGCAATTCAGTAATGAAGTAGTATACAAAATCAATGTACAAAAATCACTTGCTTTCTTATACACTAACAATGAAAATACAGAAAGGGAAATGAGAGAATCGATTCCATTTACTATAGCACCAAAAACCATAAGGT
This sequence comes from Enhydra lutris kenyoni, assembly GCF_002288905.1. Lineage (NCBI taxonomy): Eukaryota > Metazoa > Chordata > Mammalia > Carnivora > Mustelidae > Enhydra > Enhydra lutris. The sequence goes on from NW_019154112.1 coordinate 38,337, forward strand.
ACCTGGGAATAAACCTAACCAAAGAGGTAAATGATCTGTACTCGAGGAACTACAGAACACTCATGAAAGAAATTGAAGAAGACACAAAAAGATGGAAGACCATTCCATGCTCATGGATTGGAAGAATAAACATTGTTAAAATGTCTATACTGCCTAGAGCAATCTATACTTACAATGCCATTCCAGTCAAAATTCCACTGGCATTTTTCAAAGAGCTGAAACAATCCTAAAATTTGTATGGAATCAGAAGAGACCCCAAATTACTAAGGAAATGTTGAAAAAGAAAAACAAAACTGGGGGCATCACATTGACTGATTTCAAGCTTTACTACAAAGCTGTGATCACCAAGACAGCATGGTACTGGCACAAAAACAGACACATAGACCAGTGGAACAGAGTAGAGAGCCCAAATATGGACCCTCAACTCTATGGTCAAATAATCTTCGACAAAGCAGGAAAGAATATACAGTGGAAAAAAGACAGTGTCTTCAATAAACTGTGCTGGGAAAATTGGGCAGCTATGCATAGAATGAAACTCCACCATTTTCTTACACCATACACAAAGATAAACTCCAAATGGATAAAAGACCTCAATGTGCGACAGGAATCCATCAGAATCATAGAGGAGAACATAGGCAGTAACCTCTTTGATATCAGCCACAGCACTTCTTTCAAGATATGTCTCCAAAGGCAAAGGAAACAAAAGCAAAAATGAACTTTTGGGACTTCATCAAGATCAAAAGCTTCTGCGCAGCAAAGGAAACAGTCAAGAAAACAAAGAGGCAACCCACGGAATGGGAGAAGATATTTGCAAATGACAGTACAGACAAAAGGCTCTTATCCAGGATCTATAAAAAACTTCTCGAAGGGACAAGATGGCAGGGAAGTAGGAGGAGGTGCCTTTTCAACCTGTACCCTAAAGTGAGCTGATTACCTACCAAAGAACTCCGATCACCCATGAAATCAGCCTGAAATCAGAATTATACACATCTGGATCTCTACAGGGGCAGAAGACGCCAGTGGGCGGGTAAAGCAGAGTGGGAAAGGCGGACTGATATAGGAAGATAAACAAAAGGGGGAGGGAGCCACCAGAGGTGACTGGTTGGAAAGTAATACCCCTAATATGAGCGAGAGTGCCCTGCATCTGGGGACCAGCATTAACTTGGAGACTGGTTGAAAGCACTCCAAAAGAGCAAAAGATCACGGGGCGGGGGGGAATTGTGGGAATCAGGATGGCTAGGGACAGGGGCTTAAGTCCCCGGTCCCAGGACAGCCTCCTCTGGCGCTGAGCCAGAGAGAGTGCGGTGGAGAAACCAGGTCTTGGTCTCTGAGCTGCCAGCGAGCCCAAGATTGCATGGGTTCTGGCCCCTGTGAGGGGATGGGAGCCACGATGGATGGCAGAACGCGCGAGCCATGCTACAGAGCCTGAGATGCACGCGCCCCTCATCCTCCCCTGAGAGGTACAAAGGCCCAGCCGGCGCTCTTTGACACGCGCCATTGTTTCAGAGCCTAAGACCCGCACCCCAAACTCTCCCCTGAGAGAGGTGCACGAAGGCCCAGCCTGGTGCTTTGGACCTGCGCCCCATTCTCAGAGCCTGAGATGCGCGCGCGACCCACAGCCTCCCCTGAAAAAGGTACATGCAAGCCGGGCGCTCTTAGACCCAGAAAGACCAGGCACTCCCAGCCCGGGCCAGCGGGAAAATTTCAGTGTGTAATCGCTGCTTGGAACCTCTCTGGTGGTCTGGAGCTGCCCAAACAGCTGCCGCTGCTTTGGTTTGGGGTACAAGCAGAAGATCCTACGTCCCCAGGGACTGCGACTCGGAACCTGCTCTGCCAGCAGCCAAGGGGGAATTTATATGGGCTCTGCAACACCCACAGAAGAACAGACTGAGGCTTCTCTCTGAGAGGGAGGTCAGGGTGCAGTTTGCTTTCCTCTAAACCTACAAAAGCCATCAAAAGCGGTCAAGGTGAGAGGGGGGAAAAAAAAAAA